>NW_018127956.1:676460-714094 GCF_001952655.1 Monopterus albus
AGTCTGTCCAGCTTCCTCCCCCGCC
The DNA here is from genome assembly GCF_001952655.1 of Monopterus albus. NCBI lineage: Eukaryota > Metazoa > Chordata > Actinopteri > Synbranchiformes > Synbranchidae > Monopterus > Monopterus albus. The sequence goes on from NW_018127956.1 coordinate 676,486, forward strand.
ATCGGATCCAGCTCACCACCAGGTGGTGATCAGTTGACAGCTCCGCCCTCTCTTCACTCGAGTGTCCAAGACATACGGCTGGAGGTCAGATGAAACAACCACAAAGTCGATCATCGACCTCCGGCCTAGGGTGTCCTGGTGCCATGTGCACTGATGGACACCCTTATGCTTGAACATGGTGTTCATTATGGACAAACTGTGACTAGCACAGAAGTCCAATAACAAAACACCACTCGGGTTCAGATCGGGGGGGCCGTTCCTCCCAATCACGCCCCTCCAGGTGTCACTGTCGCTGCCCACGTGGGCGTTGAAGTCCCCCAGTAGAACAACAGAGTCCCCAGTCGGGGCCTTTTCCAGCACCACTCCCAGGGACTCTAAGAAGGCCGGGTACTCTACACTGCCATTCGGCCCGTAGGCACAAACGGCACTGAGAGACCTATCCCCGACCCGAAGGCACAGGGAAGCTACCCTCTCATTCACCGGGGTAAACTCCAACACATGGCGGCTAAGCTGGGGAGCTATGAGCAAGCCCACACCAGCCCGCCGCCTCTCACCGCGGACAACTCTAGAGTCCAGCCTCTCTAGAGGAGTAAAGTTCCAGAGCCCAAGCTGTGCGTGGAGGTGAGCCCAACTATATCTAGCCGGTACCTCTCAACCTCCTGCACAAGCTTGGGCTCCTTCCCCACCAGTGAGGTGACATTCCATGTCCCCAGGGCTAGTCTCCGTGTCCAGAGATTGGGTCGTAGGGACCCCTGCCTTCGACTGCTGCCCAATCCACTGTGCACCGGCCCGTCTGTTTAAGCAATCTGTCTTATATCCTGTTTCCTGTTTGCTGTGGTGGTGGAGTGCTTTTCTTCATTCTTACCTAACTTTTGTTTACGACTAATCCGCCTGTAAGCTTCTGCGGACCTTTTCAATGCTCATAGCCTAGGTGGTGTTGTTGGCCTCTGGGACCAGCTCAGTTTGAGAGTCTGTCAGTAGAAGAAGTGCAGATTATATAGATCTGTGTTTAGGGTACAGTAGTTGTCTGTGAGGAGCAGCTACTAACATGCCGCCTGGGACAAAGAAAAGTCTACGGCTTCGTTAATGCCACCTGGTCCAGTAGCAGCTACCAGCAAGAGAGATCTGGATACTACTGTTCCTTACTGTGCCATTGCAGAAACACAAAGCGAGGATCCAAGGTTCAGAGAAGGTACTAGGCCAAAAATCCATGTTAGCTCCACTCCCCAGCAGTCAGGGGCCTGGAGGATTGTTGGTAGGCATGGCTAGGGCTGCAGTGAAAAGTTTCTGCTACTGTCAACTTCAGCTCGGGGCATTGAACTAATACTAGGTTTGACATTCCCTCCTTTAGCTGCCGTAGTGTTGGAGGCCGATTGTGGTCAGTGTCACCCCGGGACTGGCGCTAGACAACTAAGTAGAGAAGTACCGGTCAGTCAACAACACCAGGGTCATCTGTGTTTTACTGTCTCGCCTTGTGTTTCCTAAACATCTTTATCTAGTTACCTAGTTTGAATCCTCAAGTGGATAGAGAGGAGTTCATTAAATTGCAACAGGATTTTCAGCCCCAAAATCTACGTGGGCCTTCTCCTGTGGATGCTGTAGGCATGGATAAAATGTCTACCATCTTCTGCTCCTACAATGCTGGTTCTTGGCTCATCGTTGATGAGAAATCTTAAACTAAGTAAAGCTGAAGTGTTCTGTTTTCCAGGTGTACATGTGAGAGACATTGAGGACAAGCACGTGCTGGTTTTAATGACATTAAACTATAACAATCTGAGAGACTTAAAGAGGATTTCATCAGCCTTATTGGATCTGTTTTAGATACTGGCACATGGTGCATTCTCTCTGGACCTATTCCATCCCCACAACTCTCTGATATTCGGTTTAGCCGTGTTTGGCAACTTTATATCTGGCTGAAAAACTATTGTATGTCTCATAGCATACCCTTTGTGGACAATTTTGCAGCATTTAAGAATTGACCAGGATTTTTAAAAAATGATGGAATACATCTAAATCTGCACGACACCTGGCTTCTGTTGTGTAACATGGAACTCATGCTCCAATCTGCAAAACTGTTTCACAGTTGATGTTTGGCAAGTCCGAACCTTTGTTATGATGAACTTGTTTTTAAAATTGCTGTCTGATTATAGATGTTTGAGTCATCAACCTGAATGTAGGTGTGCATTAGATAATGTGATCAAGGTTCAGACTGGTAACTATGATCCTCCTCTGAAATGCTCTGATAGAAAGGACTGAATCAGGTGAGTGGTTCCAATGTTGTTAGATCAGAGCATTGATTTGAATATTCATAGTTTTTCTCATCATGGCCCTTGGTGTTATACATATGAATGTACACAGCCTACGATCAAAGATAAACTATGTTATGTGCTTTCAGAGACTTGGTTAATTGATAAGATAGATGATGATTCCATTGCATTTGAAAGATTCAGTGTATTTTGCTGTGACGGGTCTAATGGAACGGCAATTTTTGTGAACATTTTTTTCCTGTTACTCTTGTTAAATCTAGAGCAAAATCTTTTGTTTTAGTGAGTGTCACAGGAAGCAGCTGGTACAAGCAACAATTTTATTTGTAATAGAGTATGGCGATATAATTTATATGCATTCTTTTGCCAAAACCTTGAAACCACTTGACTCAGTATATCATACCGCTATTAGATTCATTACTGGAGATCCCTTTAGGATTCACCATTGTAAATTAGATTATAAAGTAGCTTGGCCACCTTTGACACTGAGAAGAGAGCATCAATGTATGTTATTGTATATAAAAAGCTACTTAATAAGTTCCCTGAATATATTACACACCTCCTGAGTTATAAATCGTCAACGTACCAGACCCATTTACAAGATTGTCTTGTTCTGCAAGGTGATGATGATTATTATTATTGTTTTGCACACTGTTTACAAGAATTTTAGAATTTGTTTGCCTGTAATCAAGGGAGACATGGAAATATAGGGTTATCCACCAATATATGCTTTTAAATTAAGATTTATGTTTATCTGCACACTGCCCTACCCCTCCCACTCTTTCAGTCAAAACTGGCAAGAATAAAGTGAGACAATGATTATATAAAATACCAGGCTGGAAACCTACCAGCAGACCTCCACAGTAAAGCAGGCTTCACACTTTACTATCTGTTTAGTGGACCGTTGCTGTTTATGTCAGTTCAAGTCAGATACCCAAACAATCTATTGTTTGTATTAAGGGAATTCTGAGCTAAGGCAGTTCCGCATACAAGTTTGAAACAGGAGCTGTTTTGTAGTTTTACGAAAGTCAATGAGAGCCTTGGGAAAATGCAATAATAAAAGATAATGGCAGTTCTATTATTATTGGTAATCATAATAAATAGGCTCTAGGGATATACAGTAGGTGGAGAAAAGAGTAGAACGAAGGAGAGAGAGGGACTGAGGAGTTAAAGGGGAAATAAGAGGGTATTTAGTGCCCATTGGGCTTGCTGAAAAAATATTGACAGATTTTTTTTTTCCCAGGAAACCATCAGTGTTAATAATTATAAAGTACATCGGTGATGTAGTATAACTATGACCTTGTTACAGTTCTTTTGACAATATTCTGAATGAAAATCCATGTTTACAGTATCTAAACTAGTGCATTTGGTTTAACACAGGTCTATTTCTCTCTGGCAAATATATTTGCTGCCTTGTTTCCTGTTCATGATGTAAACACAGGAGACATCCAGTAATGTTTGAGAGTTAATACTGGGGCTATAAAGGGACACTGGGTCTGTTCCAGCATACGGCCAGTAAATAAGTGTTTATATCCATATCCCCTCATGGTGACAGAGGGGCAGTTCAAGCCCTTTGCCAAAACCCCTGAGTACAATGGAGAGACAGCCATGTATCTTGGCCAAGCAGTTTTGAGTCCCCATAACAGATTCCCTGCAGGATGTCTGGAGAGGAAACATTATACAAGCTTCAACATGTAATGAAGCATTCTGCAGTAAAACTATATCCACTTCATAAATATAAGCTGAAAAAAACGTTGGTATTATTCCAATACATGTTTGACTGTGATATGTGGCTACTAGCGGGTTTCATTCCTCTCCTTTCCCTGAGAGCCTGTCTGCTCTGTTTGGTGCCACCCTGTCTTCAGGGGTAACTTAGGGGTACCAGTGCTTTAAAGATGATGTCTTAACTTCAGTGTCAGGAGAAAAACTAGTCTCTCCTTACCGTAGTCAGATTTAACACACACACGCACACAGAGTGTCAAAAAATCATGTCTGAGTTTTTATCTTAATATTCATACTCACACATGAGCTTATACAGTACACGAGCAAACACATTGTAATAGTTAGCAAGAACTGATCCTTATGAACTGTGCACAAAGAGAATGAAAAAGAACACAGAAAAATCACAACCTTTGTGTAAAGTGGTTTTGGACAGACTACTACTTGCCTCATTTGGTTTTAATTTCATTTAATATGACCCACTGTGTCTTTTTCATTCTCTCTTTGCAGCTGCAAGCTGTCAGTCCAAACGAGAGAGACAAATGAGGAGTTCATACTGTAGGAGCCTGTAATATTCCTCTTTAGAAATTCTGATTAGAATGTACTGTTAAAGTTCACTGCAAAGTGGGACTGGTTCCTGCTTGTGCTGGGAAGTATGACACTATTTATGCACTGTGGCTGCATTAAAAGGGGCATTATTGTGAACACACGTCAAACACTAAAACTAATGGTGTAAAGCACTACACAAACTAGTTTTAGGTCATGATAATATACAAACTTGATGCAATATAAAGCCAAAAAAATTAAATAACTGTAATTTGCTTCTTTATTTTTTTTAAATAGTGTGACCTAAAATATATAACATCACTTTTGTTGGCATATTACTCTCTGACGTTACTTGGTGGGTTGCCATTGTTGATCAGTGGCTTTAAATCTTATTTTCAGTGCAGCGACTATTTTTTAATGGTTTTAACTTTTTAGTTAACGCTCAGACAGAAATGGAAATCTGAACATTCTGCTGATCAAGGTCATGCAAAGTGATCAAAAGCTCCAGCACCTTGTGTTTTAGTTGCAGTAGTTGTAGCAGCTTTTAATGACAAATGAATAAAGGATATGGGAAACATTTTCCTCAGAACAAAATTGTTTATGAACACTGTTTCAGAAGTTCTTTTAAGTTTGCACAATTTAGCTATGCCTGTAATATTAATTTCTTGAGGCTGAGTTGTTGGCAAGATGAGAGGCTAAAGATTCCACTCCACATGAGGGAGCAGAATTTCTGCCTGCTTTGGATAAGCCCTGGTCTATTCTTTGTTACACACATACAAGCACACACGTGTACTTACACATGTACAGACAGACTCACATTAATTTAAATACAAATACTTGCACTTGCACAGATTAATACACTACACATACCTACACGTACATACATATAAACACTTGCATTTGCACATTTGTACAGCCTCAGACACAGATACACCCACACACACAAATACATGCACTCAAATGTGTACACACACACACACTATGTTCTTGACTCTGGATACTGTGGGCTGCTTTAAGGGAGATTTATGAGGCTGGCTCCCTCTTGTCCTGTGTGCCTCCGACTTGATACTATGGTTTCCACTCCAAACCTCAACTCAGCACACAGACACCAAGAGACAGGGGGGCAGGGATGGAGGGCAGCGAGAGAGAGGGAGGAAAACAGAAAGAGAGAAGCTGGGAGATGTCAGAGAAGACTGAAATAGGTAAGAAGAGGAGAAGGGAAAGAAGAGGAGGTTTGGAGAAGGAGAGAGTGAGAATGATTGAGACTGAAGTAGATGAAAACACAGATTGAAAAGATGATGAAGAGAGACAGCAAGAGAGAGTGACGAAGTGCTTCCAAAAGTGAACTGCAATTTTGGAAAGAGGGAGGGGAGGGAGAAGTTACGAAATAAAGAGTATGGGAGAAAAGATCTGTTCTGTTAATGTGCTGTCTGTTTGTTTCTGTTTGTGCATGTGTGTGTGTAGAGTCAGCCAGTAGGTCACAAGGTTAGCGTGGCTCCATGTGTTGCTTATATGCTGATGGAAGACAATCAAGGCTGAGGAACCTACACCTCTCTGCCTACTTTCTGTGAGTGTGTGTGTTTGAGGGTTGTATTAAGGCTCAGAGGCAGAAAGAAAATCAGCTGGGTACCCAAGAGGTTTGTGGTTTGAAACCAGTCTTGGAAAATAGTTTACAGATTGAGATAGGAAGCTCAGGTAGTAGAGGTATCTTCACCCATATCCAGTGTACACTACAATGGAACACAAAGCACTACGAGAACCAGGAAAGAGTTTTACTTTCTTTGTTTTTGCACTTTTATGTTTTTCTTTTCTCTCTTTTAATTTAGTCTGCCTGACTGACAGCAGTTGCCCCATTTGCCTCACCCAGCCAGAAATTAGCCACAACATCTGTTGGCCAATCTGATTCCTGTCCGCCTCTATTGTCCACCTCCTGAGGTGAAGCTAAAGTGTGTCTGCTGAGCTCATCACAGATCTTTGTCTGAAGTAAAGTGTGGATACCCCAACTGAGCCCAATGAGACCTGTCAGTACCTGAAGGTTTGGGGTTCAGAAATTTAGAAATGATGTTTGTGGGTCCAGGTCAGGTTCAGACACGTAGGTCAGACTTTAGACTAGACAGCTGGAGCGCTCAAATGTCTGCTTTGTTTAATGATAAAGAGAAAAAACACTGTACAAACTCAACTGCATTGGGCTCTGGTCGGGTTCGGACGCCACACTCTCAGCTACAGGTCAGGTTCAGACAGAAAAATGCAGCCTGATTCATGCTCTAATCTGAAGGCTCAGTGTTCATGTCAGTGTCATGGCCCAATCTGTCAACATTCCTATGTAGCTCATAGCATGACTCCATAAGACATAGCAATTTCACAATAGGGCCTAATCACTATTGTGCAGCCTATATCAAAAACATTCATTTAAATAATTACTGTCTATAGCTGTCTTTCACAAAGACTAATTACAGTTAGTGCTCAAAAAACTGTAGATTAATTTTAGTTATCATGAGTGTCTACATGTGCATAATGTTTGTGTCCATGCATGTGGGATTCTAGAAGCAAGCAGGTGAGTGCTACGTGTTTGCCATCCTTTAAAGGGTACACACTCACACAGAGGATGTCAGAGGATGCTACTATGCTATAATACGCTGTCACCCTTTCCGCTCTCTCTGTCATCTATCTATACATCCAGTCAGTGTATAAATGTGTGAACATGTTATCATTTCTACAAAAGCATCTATAAGGATCAGGAGAGAATAGATCCCCCCACATCATCCCCCAACCACCTCCCTCCATCCCTATCCCAGATAAACAGCCGTGAGACTTTAAACATGGCGCCCGGTCGGCGTGTGACTCTGAGAATGGGCCAACTGGTGGGTTCAGTGGCCAGGGGTTGCCCCCACCCCTCTTCTCTTCTCTCCCTAGCTGGGTGGGTGGCATATGGCGGCCCAGGCAGGGACCCCTTTGGGGTGGCGCATACACACAGACAAACACACACACACTGAGAAACACACAGAAGACCTGGAGCCACCCAGGCTGGGCCCACGATCGCCATGGGAGACATGGTGTCACCAAGCCTCTGACAGAGGAGGGGTTGTGTATACGTTTGTATGTGTGTGTGTGATCCCATCTTGGAAGCACCCCCCTCCCCTCCTGAGAACGTCAGCCGCTGCCCGCCACCACATCCCCATGGTGACTCCGCTGTTGTCTCTGCTTATCAAAATTAGAGAGATTTACCTCTGCGTGCACACACAACACATGCACACACACAGGGCCAACAGGTGGCAGGCCTTTCTCAGCCCAGCGGGCCCTCTTCAAAGGTTAAACATACATACATTACCATTGTCCCAAGGGAGAGAGGAAAAGTGAGAATAAGAGGACAAGATAAAAGGAGAAACAGAAAAAAGACTGTATATTAAGCAAACCCATGAGGGATCATGAGCAGCACGGTGGAGTATATACCTGCTCCAACTCCCCAGTTACAGTATGGACTGTACACAGCTCAGACTTCAAAGTGAGTCACGTATGAGTTAAAACCAAAAGTAAAAGCACAATGCTTACAGGCCTTTCCACTTCAGTTACTTTTTGACTACATATGACTAACAGCAGATGTGAATAAACCATCTCAGGTGCCAGTGATCTCAGCAGATGCTGCATGCATCACACGCTGATGAGAATGGTCACAAGACAATCATATCACTGTTTTATCACCTCTGAACCACAGTAGCAGGCAGAACACCATCTCAGCGCACCCTGCTTATCTAAAAGAGGGAGTTCAATGGAGAGTCAGTTACCAAAACTGGATGACTCAACAGTGGAAAAATATTGTCTAGATGGTGTTAAACCTGGTGTAAACAACCGAAGCTGTGGCTTTATCCAGTCTGTTATCAGTTGTGCTGTTTGCTGCATGTGGTGTAACAGGCTGGGAAATGTTTTCTCAGCACTCATGAGGCTGCTTGTTATCAAAAAAATCCTAATTTAAATATCACTGTCCACTTAAGCAATCTTGCTGATGAGGTACATTGCTTCTAGGCAGGTCTACCACTTTTAAAATGCACATCTGATAGGATAATCCATCCAGAACCCACTATGTAGACGCCATGGGAATAAAATGAAAGGGGATGTTTTTAGTAAATGTATATGACTGGAACATTAACACACTCATGCTGGCCTGGCCTCATGTTGCCTATTAGCAGATAAGAGCCGAACAGAGGGGACAGCTATATGAATTTTATTAATACAGCCCCCCTCATCCCTCCATCCTCTCTCCCTCTCTCTCTGCCTCTGTGTGTCCAGCAGCCTTCCTGCTTCCAGCCTGTCTGGTGCCAAGACTCAGATTTCAGAATTTCCTTCTACAAGCCACATTTAGAGCAGCCAGTGTACTCTGCATGTGTGTGTGTGTGTGTGAGTAAGTTTGTGCAACTTTCTCCTCTCGCTGTTTGCCTCGCTAACCCCCACCGCCCTGTTTTCAGCAAGTACTGTCCTTCTAGTGCCGCTCTTTGCTTGCTCTGCGTCTCTCTCTCTATCCATCTACCTATCCCCAGTTCTGTGTTTAGTTTGTGGTATCAATGTTGACAAACGCTGCAATACATGTCAACTAATATGAATGACCATTTTTGCCTGTGTGTAATAAACACAATTAGACACACACTACTAACATGTGTGTCTTCTTCTGGCAGCCAGCTAGCTCTGGTGTGGAGTTTGGAAACTGTGTGTAGTGGGGATGGGGGTTCCTGTCAGCACACAGCTGACCCTGTAACACACTGGGATGAGATGGCATAAGCAGAACAGAGGCAAAAGGAGACAGAGAAGGTGGGGTGAGGAATCAAGGAAATGAGTTTGGCCTCAACAGCATACAGTTCTTATTGGGGGGGGGGGTAAAATCTTTTACACAGCTCCAACCTCAAGGATATGGCTTCATAACTGTCTGCATCTATTCACATTGTTTGCTCTCTTCACTTAGCATTACCATAGTTGTATTGTTTGCTTCTTACTATTAAAATATCTTTCTTGCGGTAGCAAATATGGACAACAATCCTTATAATCCCCTTTTCTGGAGCCTACATGTTCATGTACACATACGCACACGTACACACATTGTGCCGCAAAACCTGCTTACTATAAACTCTTTGTGTCTGTACGTGCCACACCACATTTTTCCATTGTTTACACATTAAATTGTTCTTATCTATATTTATAGAAGCAGAAAGCACCGGCCAAGAACATTTTTTCTGCATGTATTCAAGTTCCTGTTTGTCCTACATCGCCCAGTAGTGATGACCAAATAATTGTATAAAAATAGGGATTTCAACTATGCAATCTCATTCTTACCTGACATCAACTCTGCTGTATTTGCATTAGCAGGGAGATTCATTGCTCCTGATTTCTCCTTGAGTTGCATCAAGAATGTGCTCCACTAAATAATACACAGAGGCAGTAGAAACAAAAACAAAATTGTGTGTGAGAGAGACAAGAAGACTGAAAGAAGAGAGGGGCTGCAAAAGTGACAAGAAAATGTAACCCCGCTGGTGACGGTGAGGAAGAGGAAAAAAATATATTCAGTTACAATTCTGACATATTGAACTGCCAGAAAAAAAAAACAGGTGTGACTTCTCTTGTACTGCTGACAATAAGTTGCATGGATTCATTCTTTGTTATGATTTTGACTCTGCCATTTACTGTGGATGTTCCAACATAAACTGACATCTGACAGGCCTAGCAACATTTTCCACTTCACTGTCAGGTTGCAGATTTGCTTTGAAGTGCCTCAAAGATGAACTGCACAGCAGTTTTCAGAGCTGTTATGTGTATACTCGTGCCCACCTTTTAGCATGCGCAAAAATTCCAGAAACTCTGCCATTTCTGTAGGCACCAACAATTATTTATCCTTTGCCTAAATCACATCTTGACGTTTAGTATACTTTTAGTTAAGTAAATATCTGGACCCCTCTTTTATATGTAGTATTTGTTTACATGGGATTAATGGTCTGGAGGACAAAGCTGGTTGTGCAAACAGGCTAAATACTGTAATAAAGTGAATGCTGTGTGTATAAGCATTTGCAACCTGGGGATGTTGATTGTTTAAGGGGGCAGATGCAGTCTTACTATAGCAGGCTGGGTTTATTTGATGTGGGATTGACTGGAGGCCAAACATGGAGCCTGGCTTTGAGTAAAGAATTTGGTTTCCCAGAACAACAGTTTCATGCTTCCCAAAACTGGTAAATGTGTAAGAAATTGTGTGACATAGAGCTGCACACAGTCAGCATATGTTCCTGTTCAATCACCACTGAGACCACTGACTGGATGAGGTAACAACAGCATAAACTCATCACAGTGATCATTGGTTTACAATCAGATGATGGCAACCTGTGCTGAAATCCTTATATTCATTACTTATCATCACCCATTCCCTTTCTGGGACATGCACAGTACTGTATTTGTTAGGACAGGATTTTGTATAGCTTAACTTTTTGTTTTAATTGTCTCTCGATTGTTGCTTATAGTTTTTCCTCTGGAGTAATCAGAAAAGATGATGTTCCAGTCTCACATGTAGGATGCTGCATATCTTTGAAAATACACAGACACACCACAGCATGCTGCACAATCCTTTGTCATCAGAGAGTGATGGAGCGCTGTCCTGCAGACAGAAAGCAAACGTTGCCTGTTCCATCTTAGGCAAATAACAATAAGCCTGGGGCTGGATTCCAATGGGCTTTCTCTTTGAAATGGGATACCGGCACACGCATTACGAATATATCTCTTGTTTTATCTTCCAGGCCAGGCCCATGGAAAAATTATTCCAAATACCTGCCATGCTTTATCTGGAACCCTGGAATAGGTTAGGCTCAGCCGGGAACATGAGGATGTCTAAAATAAAGCCTCTATTAAGGGATGGAGTGGAGATGGATGGGACGGAGTGGGAAGGGATGGGGATCGGGGGTATTTTAGGTGTATTGGCCCTGTGAAAGAGTGCTTGTTGCGGGGGCTTGGAGCTGCTTTAAAGTCTACATTGTAGGCCGCTGTCAGCTGTTGTACAAACTGCATGTGTTGGGGAGCTGGGTTTGTGTGTGTGTGTGTGTGTGTGTGCTCATGGTGGCTCACATGTCCATAGTGGAGTGGCAGTATAAATAAAATTTTTCCTACAGATGTTCTCACCTTGACAAATCTATTGTTGGCCTGTGTGATACTTCTTGGCATATGGCACGACTAGCACAACCTTTATTGACTTAGCTCAACCTCTGCCTGCTCCTGTTCAAACTGCTGCTGTTTAATAACAACATTTACATTTGTGGTGTTTAACTGATGGTGTTTTGCAGAGTGACTGCTAATAAGCGAGCATTTCTCAAAAATTGGACCAGGACACTGGGCTCAAGACAAACATTTCTGTAGGGATTCCAATTATGATCTTTTGATCACTGCAAAGCCTTGTAAGGATTAAGTCAGCAAATGAAAAATCAAACTCAAATGTCTTAAAAATCAGATGTACTAATGACCAAATTACTGTCTTACAATTCACGTTGAAATGTTTTTACTAACTTAACAGATATTATCAAAGTAAAGTGAGTATGCAGACATTGTGGCCCTAAAATAACCATGTCTGTTTCAGAAAGATTATTTGATTACAGTCAGATCGGCATTAGAGTTTAATCAAAGGATAAAGAGAGGCATGAGGGAGTGAGCGAAGGGGGAAGAAATGACAAGCAATAAGGAAAAAAAAAAGAGTGAAAGGCCAGGAGCAAGGGAAATGAGAGGAGCAGAAAAACAGAGGTGAGGAGATGAGAAAAAGACAAACAAGTTCAGAAGCTGTTAGGAGAGGAGGGTGGAATAAAATAGCAAAAGCTGTTGAAAGTATGTCCTTGAGGAATTCATTTATCACTCTATCTGTGTTTGGTGGGAGCAATCACAGGGTTTATCACCATTGCCTGTAGAGTCTTGCTGACATTTTCTTCAGCAGTTGAGTGTGTGTGAACACCATGTCCCAGACTCACCCTAGAAATACACCATCATCTACATAGTTCCCAGGGCAAAACTGAGAGGGGCGGCATAGTCGCCATACCAGTGATGCCAAGACACCAGGGGCAAGAGATGGTGATCTTTTAGTCATATGAGTGAGATGACAATACAGAGCAGCACTGGAAAACAGCCTGCCAGGCTGGCATGACCACATTACCGTGACTCACATGACGCCGATGACTGAGATGCCAACATGGTGTCCATCTGGCAGATCAGTGTAATATATCACCATGCCATAGATCAGTGATTCATAGTCAGGTGTTGGAAAAAATGTGGTGGTATTAATAAGATTAAAATAACTATTTTTGAACTATGTAAATGTATTATTTCATGTTTTGTACTTTCCTTTTTTTTTGGATGATTTTCAGAAATTAAAAAGGCAAAATAAGTCTTCTAGTAGATTTGTTGTTTTCCCATTCTTCTTAGGGGTCGTGTGGGCTTAGGTTTGTTCTAAGGGGTCACAGTCAAAGAATCTTGACAGGTAGTGCCGTAGCAACAGGTCCTCCAACCTGTACTGTATGATGCCCCATGGTTGTTTGTTACGTCCCTCTACCTGTAGGAGCATCTCCTGAAATCACAGTCCTATGCTGACTGGCAGAATTGCAAGACCTCTGCCAACATTAACAACAACAAACACCAGACCGGCAAGCTTAACCGTCTTTATTTGTCATGGGAACACCCATAAACATGATGGCAAGTGTAGCAGAATGCCAGCATCATGGAAAATGTCATGCATTATGAAAGAGTTATGGTTTTATTCTGTTTTGTCACACAAACTACTTTGATAGATTAAGGAACAAAAACTACTTAATTAGGTGAAACACACACACTTTACACATTGGAACTGAGCCTCGCTCACTTAGGGGAGACTCATGTTTCATATATTGTACCAAGCCATCCACCCAAAGGGTCATTGTGCTGTATGACACTAATTTCTCCCACATGTCCCTCTTCTGTCTCACCCACTCATTTCTCCTTCAGGGTTGACTCTGCCAAGATGACGCAGCCCATGAGGGGGGACAAGACCCACCAGCCACCCCAGGCCCGCAAGTCAGCCAGTCTGTCCTCGCCAAGCGCAGCTCGCCGTCTTTACCGCAACTTGTCTGGAAAGTTCCGAGTGAGCACCAACCCCCCTGCTCTGGAGGACAGTGTGGTGTCAGGACGGGGAGGGGACAAAGAGAGGCTGCGCAAAACCACCATAGTAAGACAGAAAGAGGGAAAAAGAAAAAATAATAAGCAGAGGAACATTGTAATCTAAAAATAGCCAGGAAAAACATAGGCTTGGATACTAAGACAACATCAGGTGGTAACATGTTCATCACCCACCATCCCACATGCAGAAAGACAGAAAGTATATAGAGAAAAATTGTGTGTGTACAGGAAGAGCATGTTGCACATGATTGTAGTGTTTGACATTCACTGATAAAAGCTGCAATGTCTGAAAGTACATTATTAACTTTCCCACTCAGCAGTATTCTGTTTTAACTCAATGTGAACTTTTTTGTGTATCAGTTCCAGAGTAATGAAGCTTTGTTTGAGGCAGTAGAACACCAGGAATTGGATTTAGTACAACTGCTTCTGTCCCAGTACAGTCTGGAGGAGCTGGACCTCAACACCCCAAATAGTGAGGGTCTCCTGCCCCTCGATATCGCCATCATGACCAACAATGTGCCCATGGCCAAGATATTACTGCAAGCTGGTGCCAAGGAGAGCCCCCACTGTGAGTAGATTAATACAGCATACCTTAGTACCTACTCAGTTCCAGGGGTGTGAAGACAATGATTAGGTGATTCAACATGTGCGCAGGCGCATGGAGCATCAGTCACAAGCACTGACTGCAGAACCACTTCTACCAGCACATGTGCATACTCTAGGTGAATGGAGCAGCGTTCACAAATGCCAAGTGCTCTTTGCAATGCCATTTATAGATGCCACCTGGCTAGGTTGCCAAAAGATACTAAAAAGCCTATTATTACAGTTACATAAACAGGGTTTTCCCTGCCATAGAAAGGCTTAGGTGAAGCACCTAAGTGTTTTTGCAGGGCACCTCAAGCCGAATGAACATAAAAAGGCCTTTAGAAGACATATGAGAATGAAAAAAAAAAACAGGAATAATTCTATGCTCTTTCCTAACTCTTAATTTCCTTCAAATAATTTCACTCTCCAACCACCACCACTAGGTCATTGGACCTAGACCATACCTAAGCCTTCTGAAAACCTAGGAAAAACCCTGCATAAACATAATCATTACATAAAATTGAGTGTATCAGTTCTCCTGGTACACTCAATGTTTTATCTATAGAAAATAGACCTAATCTCTTCTGAAGTTATCACAGTCTCTTATGCATTCAGTCTCTTGTATTTTAGTACATTTTTCCTTCTAGGTTTGGACAGCTCTTTACTTTTGTTAACAGAACTTTGGCTTGCACACAGGTAGGTCACAGCATAGCTAATGATACCACAGCTTTTAGTAAGAAACGAGCTGATTTGCCTGATACGTATGCTAATCAAGGTGTGATATGTGAAAAAATCCAAAGTGTCTTCTGCCAATCACAACGTGTGGCCTTTGCAAACTAATGGTGCAAGCGGGGCCCAAAACTACATCTCTCACTTACCCACAGATATCTGCTCTTTTTTTTTTTTTTTTTTTTTTGCTTCCTTTTTTGTTTTCAGTCAAAGGGTTTTTGGGATACCCAAACCAAACAGGGCCCGTTGGTATCTGAGGGCTTGGGCCAGGTTCTGACAGAAATTTAGAAAATATTTTCGGGTCCAGGTCAGGTTCGGACATGTACACCAAACTTTAGGCTAGGCAGCTGGAGTATGTGAATGCCTACTTTGTTTAATGGCAAAGGGAAAAACACTCAGGTCAGGTTCTGACATTATATACTATAAATTTGTCGGGTCCGGGTCAGGTTCAGATACCACACTCTTAGTCACGGGTCGGGTTCAGACAGAAATATGTAGCCCGAGCTATGCTCTAGAGCTGTTTTTTGAGACTCTACAACTGTCACTGTGGAAGCCAAAGCCTCAAAAACATGAGCTCCCATCACAGCAACCATAGGTGTTGCCCAAAGCAATGACGCCCATTTAACTCATGACACAATGTCCTATCATGCACGCAAGCAGTGCATTTATCCATATACTGTTCACAAACTTTCTCATTTCTGTTTACTTCTTGCAGCAAAGCTAAATTAAAGGCGATAATCTTCATGCAATATTAGTCACCTTATTAAGTTATGTTCTTCTGTGATTTGCCAGTAAGACTCCTAGGCTGTTTGTGTTTGTTCTTGTACACACACACAGGTGCTGCTGTGGTGCTGAGCCAGACATCTTATAAAGGTATCATTAAATTGAATACGCTTGAATTAGAGTTTACTAAAGTTTACTTATTGAGTGTGCTTCCACTTTAATGTGCTGCTGAGGATCCCAGTCTTTGTGTGAAATAAAGACAAATCAAGACACACATACGCACTGGTGACAACATCTGGACCAGTTTCTAGGCCTGGAAAGGCCAGAGATATACAAAATGCACCTTCAATGGTTACTTCCATCCATCCAAGAGTCCAAGTCCAAGGATGCTCAGCAGTGATCCTAACGTAACCCCTAACCTTAAAACTCAACCTGGCCCTCTAATTTTCTTAATGTAATGGCTAAAGAGAACAACAAAACTGACACACAGAAGAGACACTCCTATACAAAGAGAAGCTCGCAGCCACTGTGGAGACACCAAGAGAGCCACAGAATTAAACACCCAGATGGACATTTTGACACGGAGCTTTAAACTTACTGTCAACAGTGGAATCTAACGCTCAACAGTGGAATCTACAATGAACAAACACAGACCACACAGACTAAACACAGACGCACACCAGTCCCAAACGCTCCAGGAATGACGAGCCACCAAAGAAGTACAGTACGCTACTGTCTTCTGTGACCTTAACAACTTTACATTACCTCTCTTATACTTTCATTTAAAGTATGCATTTGCACAACTGAACTGCTTTATCTTTGTGTTACACCTCCACTAGACATTATTACTATCTACTCAGCTACCATTTGAATGTTTTCATTGTGTGTTACATTTCATCTACTATAGTGATGTGATTTGTGTTTAAGCAAACATCATTATTCACCTTGTTTAAGTAACACCCTGCCCCCTTTGAGAACAACATTCCTCCAATGATGGTTGTGTGAGGCTGTGGTATATGGTATAAATAGATCAGTTATGCAACATTTTCCACAAATTTTGCAAAAATAAAAATTACAGTGGGAGTTTAAAATTAGCCTAAATATATCCCCACCATATTGGTTCCCTTATAACCACATATTAAGGCTACTCCTCTGTCTCTCCAATCTCATTTTCACGGCCTCTTTTTCTCTGTGACGTCATCTTTAAAGAGGCCCTGCTTAGTTACATTAAATGACGTTTACAGAGGAATCTGCCATAGCATTTTGGCAAACAAAGACATTAAAAACATTGGCCTACAAAAGCAATTTGTCCATAATTGAAACGCTTGGTAAAAGTAAGACCAACACTTCTTCTGGACTTAACTCTCTGTCACTTTCTCTCTCGTGTATTTATTAGTTGTGAGTCTGGAGGGCCGTGCAGTGCATTTGGCCACCTTGGTGCAGGAGGCTGAGCAACGGGTGTCGGAGCTTCAGGCCCAGGTGCAGAGCGAGGGTCCTAGAGAGCGGGAGGGATCTGACCAGGAAAGGCAGCTAAAAGCCTGGGAGTGGAGGCTCCGGCTATTCCGACGAATGCAGGCGGGCTTTGAGCATGCTAGTAAGGCTTCAGGGCGACTTTGGTGCTTGTTACATTGCAACAGTCCAGCAGTTGTTTTTGGTTATTATTTGTGCACACTTTTTAATGGCTTCCACACTAGGAAACCTAGCACATGACTCAGAGTGTGTGTGTATTTGTGTGTGCAAGCTGAACACACCTGTACTCCTGCTTTCATTTTTATAGGCAATTCATGACACACTTAATAGCAGAGTAGACCACCACCCCCTGAAAGCATATACGCTCCTCCATTCCAACAACACTGAGAGGCAAAAACGATCTTTCCTTATTTTATAATTCCACATACTCGAGTTTTGATGGGTAGGCTTTGAGAACATAGATAGAAAGTAAACATATGAAAATGATGCTCATGTAGTTATGTTCATAGTCACAATCAGTGACTTTTTCCTCAATGTTGAATCAGCATTATTCTGTGATACTGCCTGTAACTTTTTACAGATTGGAAATTGAAAGTGCTTCATTATATTACAGTAGATTTAATATAATGCATAGAATCTTGGTCTGCTTGTATTTACCTCTCCAACTTTCTATTTACCCAGACCCTCCAGACATGCCCAGTGGAGTTCACCTGTCTGTCAGCAGCAGCACCAGTCTAAGGGTGGACTTCCAGGAACCTCTTTGTGTCAGCTCAGCTGTGGTTACCAAGTACAAAGGTCAGGCACCACTCTCATCCAACTGCTTCATTTGGAACCAACAACTCTTTATTATTGTTATGTAAAGCTCAGACAAAGCCAAAATTATTAGTGTTAAGTCCATTTTTCATTTTTCTTAAGGTGCAGATTTGAAGGCAAAAAATGTCTTTTTGTGGTTGCATTTGTTCTTGCAGTGAGCTGGAGCAGTGCTCCATCCTTCAGTCCTTTGTTGGGTGAGATAGTGGTGGAGGACACCACTCTCCAACAGTGCAACATCACTGGACTCACTTCTGTAAGTTCTGTCAGAATTTCTGTCTCCACATATTACTGACAGTCTGCACTCTCTGCGTCAGTGTTTCTGTTGGATCAGTCAGTATGAATCAGGGAGAATCTTTTGTTTCAGATTCTGGATTGAGTTTTTTGTTTCACATATAAACCTTTTGTACAGCATGTGATGCTGTCAAGAGGCAGCACCAGGAGCTGGACTATAAATTTAACTTATTTTGAAGGTTTCTTGGATAGAGCATCTGTGCATGTGTAGTTATCCTCCCTTTATACCCCTGCACATCAAACCATTTGATTTAAGCAATCTTATATCAGTTCCCAACTTAGTCTCTAAGAACTAACAGATTAAACAGATACAGTCATGCTTCATAGGATATTTTCTGGGTGACAAAGCAACACAAAGAACCACTAAGCTCTAGCTTCTCCAGCTGTTGGTGCAGACTGAAAACATTTTGAAGCTATTCTCTAACATGACATCCTCTGATTCTATTTACATGCAAACTTCAGGTGTTTGTTTAGGCGACATTTCCCAAGCGGCTCTTTTTTATTATATGCATCAAATGCCTCACACAAGTTTTGTTCACCATCAGTCCCAAATGATGGGGGTGAAAGATTTATGGCACTGCAACAAACACCATTGGAAAAAACATTTTATTGGTTTTTTTAAAAGCTGTGGCTCCTGACCATTTATAGGAAGCAGTTGCAAAATGATTAAAAAAAGAGCAGCTTGGTAGCCTGCCACCTGATTTATGTTTGCCATTTTTAAGATCACAGACAAATGGATGCTCCACTGGATGTTTGTTATTGTGTGAGAGAAACCCCTTCCCCCCTTTAAGGTCCCTGCCGCCAGCCAAAGCTCACTTCTGTCACATGACAGGGGTCAAGGCAAGGTCAGGAAGTGTCAGTGGCTGGTTTGATTGATCTAGCTGAGAAAGAAGCTTCAGAGGCATGTTGTGTGCATACTGGACACAGAGACAGACACTTCACACACACACACACACACACACACACACATTAATATAATGTACATTTACAGATGCAATATGTACATTTTTAAATGCACCTTTGTTTTGCTCTAGCTGCGCCACATTTTGCTTTAACTGTCAGATGTCCTGTCGTTTCAGGGAACCTATTACTATGTCCAGGTGTCAGCCTACAACATGAAGGGCTGGGGGCCTCCAGTTGTTTCCACCCCTGCTTGCGCTACACCTTCCAGTAAGTCCTCATTGTGTATACACATAGGTTCATGTGTATGCCTAGATTTTACATACAGCAAAACTACAGGGTTTTGGTTGGCCTCACTAAATTAACACCAGTAACTTAGCAGCAAAATAGGGGTGTATGTTTAATGTGTCCTGCAATGATATTTCTTGTAGTTTTCCCACACATAATAAGGCTTGGACATAGAATCATTTCATGTCTGCTCAATTGATTTGGTCGTCCAACGTCATTCCAACATTGCTTTGATGTCATTATTGGGGTGACAGCTGGACTCCCCTCAGACAGCAAGCTGGGTGGGTATTGGGACCCCCCACTGCAGACGTCAGTCAGTGTAACCATAGCCTCAGGATGGCTTTTGGGGCTGGCTGGCAGAAGAAGTTGCCTGGGTTCAGCCAAGAAGTTAACCGTCAAGTCATGTGCAGCAACAGCTGAGTTGAGTCACTACAGCAGCTCTGAACCTATTTCTCGCTTCCCACTCTATCTACAGTATCTATCTATCTATCTTTGAGGTTTTCAAATACATTACAAGGGATAGACTGAGGACTGTTTTGTTTTGTATAGCTGTAGTTTTTATGTTTGGCAAAATACAATAAAATTGCATTTGTCTGCCTGTAAGTAAATGAATTAATGGTTAAGTAATTAATTCTGTGTATTCTTGATTTATGAGCTGATGTTCATAGTTCTTTGTGTGCAGCATGTAAAGTCTATACAAAGGTACACACCAACTGTAAGAGAGTCAACATAGGTACTGTGATTGTGGCTGTGTTGGCACACTCCTGGCACATCTGGGGAACACATGGGCATGTTTTTCCTCATCAGCACGCTGTGTTTTTCAGCTAGCGTGTGTGTGTGTGTGTGTGTGTGTCTTCATTTTAAGAAACTGGGCTTTCCCTCTCTTTTTTTTCTACTGTCCACCACCCTCCCTTCCACCTCCTCCACTCTCTCAGAGCTAATTTCGATGTTGCATGTTTGTGTTTTCCATTTGGGCCTACCACTGGAAATATTTGCATGTCTGTGCTGTAGCACACAGCACAGCCCCAACACTGGGGGCCTTATACCGGACCGTGGACACCCATTAAAGGCCCCGCTTGTCCTGTCAGGACAGGCACCTTTCTGGGAATAGAGCTCACCGTGTTTCACCCTCACGCACCCTCCAGGGGACTCCAGGAGAGGGAGTTGAGGTGGGGGTGTTGGGGTTTAGTTGGTAGGTGTTGGTGGTAGGGGGTTGGGTTATCGCTGACACATCCTCTAGTGCACAAGCGAGGATGCTGGCTTGTGGACACAGAGGGCCGAAGGTGCAGAAGGAAGGTTCTCAGCAGAGCTGGTCATCTATGAGGAGGAAATGTGTCTCAGTGTTTTCATGTTTGAAAATGTGCCTGCATGTTTGGGGAAGAGGAAACAAAATGCAGGAATTAAAACAAAGAACCACAGAGGGGGTCAGATATAAAGGCTTATTACAGTAATTGTAGGTGCAGTGTCTTGCTTTTGCAGGCATCATGCAGTGTAGGGTGTATTACTTTGCTTGCTCTGTGTCAGTTGGCCAGCCTCACTATGTTTTTGTGTCAGAGTACATCTGTATATGTGTGTGCATGTACATATCAGCTCAAATATGTACAGGGCAGCCAGGTCCAGTGGTGCTCAGTGGGTCTGTCTGTCAGCCAACCCCAGCTTTCACACTCTGGGGAGGGTGCTGTTTCCTAAAGTGCTTACAGACTAAGACCTCACACTCCTCACACAAGCCTCAGGAACAGGGCCAGCCCAAGAATATTTGGGGTCCCAAGCAGATTATGATGAACCCCCTCCCAGTCCCACTGATGTTTAGCACTGTCTAGTCATACAATAGTGTGTCAAATTAGCCAAGTTTAATATAGATGAAAGCTATTTTTGTTACAATATCAAACAGTTTGAAAAGAAAATAAATTAACATGTATTTTGAGTATATCATAACTTAAATAGTGTTTGAGAGCTTGCTGCTGAGTAGTGGGGTTTTTACACATGCTTCAAATGAACAAGGTTTCCATTAAAGTTCAAACAAGAAGTCAAGTTTATTTTCCTCTGACCAAAGTTCACCAATTTCAAATAAACCAAACAATGTTGATGTATTCAAACATTCCAGCTTGAGCACAATCCTAGTGAAAACAGTATGCTCCTTCCAGTAGTAACCTGTCCCTAATAAAAATTTTTATGTCTTACACACACACACACAACAAAGAAACAACTGGCAATAGTAAACACTGGGTGTCCTTTCTTTAGTCAGTGGAAAAGCAGAAATTTCTACACTGAGCTGCAATCAATAGACCATCTGAAAACATTGCTCCATGGAGCCAAGGATACAGAACAAATAAGGACAGTTGTCTTTGTTCCAGTTATATTCAGTCTGCCATTTGGGACCCTTAGAAATGTTGTTATAAATACTGAGAAGACTACACCTAATGCTTAAATAGCTATTTTGTAGAACCAAACATGCAGCAGACAATCAAACAATATGTCAGATTATCTCTGCCATTGACTGTATGTAAAAATGGATGTGGCAGCTCCCAGAAGTGACGCCACTGTGAGTCAATCACCCCCCGGTGGCTGGTTGCAGTATAGGTCATAAAACCCGCCCCCTCCAATTAGCCAAACTAAAAACTCAAAGTCCAAATATGACAACATTTTTCCAGAGGTGATTTCTGCCATTTGTGGTAGATATTATCTTACTGATTTATGTACAAGTGATCATTTTTCTGGCAAGTTTGTTTATTAAGTTATTTGATCATATAAAAATGGGTGCATTTCAGATGATTTGTCAGCTTTGATTGGTGGCCTGATACGCCACTCAACTACTAGGCCAATACTGCGGAGAATCTGGTTGAAAAATGTCAAGATGTTTTGGCTTCACTTTTGCATATTAAAGGGAAGTGGTGATGCAGTGTTCATGTTTATATACAGTCTGAGTTGCAAACACATGATAAAAATGTCTTCATACATACAGTGTATAGTTATGTTGAGTATATCCTTGCTACTCTAGATGATGTGAGGCTGAATTTAGGCACAGCAGTGCTTTAAGATAAATGCCAACATCAGCATGCAAACATGCTCACAGTGTCAATGTTAACATGCTAATGTTTAGTAGGTCTATTGTTTATCATGTTCATTACCTTAGTTTAGCATGTTAGTATGCTAACATTTGCTAATATACACTAAACAAAAAAGGACAACTGAGCCTGATGGGACCATTAGTTTTACACACATCCAAGTATTCTCCATCGTTATTATACAGTAAATCTTAAGTGATGTGTCTAGAGATCTTATATTTGTCTTATGAGTCTTGATAAATACAGAACATTGCATGTTTATTTTACCTCTGTCTGCAGGTTGGAGGGATGTAGATGGCCGCACTCCACGTCTGAGTGGCCAGAAGGAAGTACTAGACCAGCTACTTGGACAGATAAAAGAAGCTCATCACCACTGTGCCTGCCATGGTATCAGCAACTTTTTGATCCATGTGATGGTCATGTTAACCTAGAAGACTGAGAAGGAATATTGACAGTTCACGGTTTGCATGGTTGACCATGCAAAAATTCGAAATTCTCAAACCTGGTAGTGATAGTGACACGATGTGCTCATTCATGTTATATCTACTATGCTATATGTTTTAAGCTGTCATTGGGTTTAACTATGGACTTACATGCATTGAATTCTTAGAATAACCATATGAAACTACAAGAATACAAATACACTTGACCCTAATCTGAACATCAGTCCAGTTTTGAGTACTGGACGGTGATACGGGTTTCTGACACTGACCTGAGCTTCTGTCTGTTTTTAGTTTGCCTGTCACATTTAAACAAACACGGATATGAGCGATGTTCAATTTGCAGGTGTTACATAGCTCACAATTGCTATGTTTCATCTCACCTTGACAGACACTTTACAATCTCAGGCACGACAAGTACTTCGGGAGCCAGTTGCCCTAAGACAGCATGCCACCTCAGAAATAACCCCACCACCACACGTCTTTCCATGACTCAGCCTTTTGTCTGCTGGATACTTCGCTCTCTGTGACAAAATGCAGATCCAGTTCTCTCACACTCAAGCTGTTTATATCCCCAAACACTGCTGGCTGTAAGCCGGACCCTTAAGTGTCAAATCCAGTCCACATTGCCACTTTTACACGAGGACAAACTGCATTTAGCATTGAGCAAGTTGTCCCTCTTTTCCTCTCGCACACACACCCAAACACATTCATCCCACTTACTATTGTCCACTGTGGTCAGACCATATTTGCAATAGGGCGAGACGCAATATAATAGTCAGTATTGAGTGGCTCTTGGTTCCTCAGGCTTGAGCTTGAGAGTTCAGGCACGGTAGTCGAGGTAGTGTGTCCCAGGGTCATGTTTGTTATTCCTGTAAGAGACGAGTCCTGTGCTGGAGTCGGGAGAGCTCATAAATTAACAGTGACTGCTGCTGCCTCCCCTCTCCACACCCCACAGCCCGCCAGTCGTTCTGTCTGCTGTCCATACATATACACACAGAAAGATAGACAGGCACCGACATAGATACACATGTACATGAACAGATGCAAATATTCAAGTACATGCTTGTTTCAACTCAGAGACTCTCCCACGTGTCCGTGTACTTACCTCCATGGAAGCCCAGTTCACAGCCCACACCACCTTCTCCGTCTTGTCCAAACACTATTAATTAAACAGTGAAAGAGGCCTTGACTAACACAGGCATCCCAGCAATTGGCCCTACTTGTCTGTCTTACTCAGTGTCAAACAGGGACTGAGGCTAGGAGAACTGAAGCTGAATGACTCGCAAATGTAGAGAAATTTGGGGAGGTGAGAGGGGTTGAAGGGTGCTGTTTTTCATGCTACTCCACCTTGACTCGTCCACCTGAAGAGAAAATTTGTTTTTTTATGGTCCTGAAAGGGGTGATTTATTGACTTTAAGTGGCCTGGGGCTGGAATAAGATCACCTGGGAGGGGAGGGAATTTGTAAAGGGTTTGGGTTTCTGATGAGTTTGGAGGGGCATTATCTCACCAACAGGCGCCCACACAAACACGCACATACATACATACACACACCACACTCTCTTGCCTCCAACCTCCTCTGGGCCCTCTAAAATAAACATGTCCCCACAGACTTAACTGCCCTCCCTGTCAGTCAGTGGCGAAGGGTTAAGACACATACAGACACACACAAATTACTAGAGCTCCTTGGTTCTACTCATATAACTGTAGCTCAAGACATGCCATGCACCAGCAGCTGTAGGAGGTGCTGGTAAACACATCTACACAGACAGACACACACAGTTAGTGTCCCCTGGGGACTTGGGGGCTAGTGGTTCCCTTAAGGCCCATCGCCTGCTGTTGGCAGCCAGCATGACTGTCATATGGTGCTACTGGACGCCATGAAATGTCAGAAAACATTTCACTCCGAACTTATCGTTGGTAATGTCAAGTCTGTTGTCAGTTAGGTAATGGCCTGTCTCTGGGAGAGATATTTCTAGAGAATAGTATTCTTTGGTGTTAGGAAGAAAACTGGATAACAGTTTCATATAAGTGCCCTGATTTAAGCATCATGATCATCATTTAAAAGAAGCAGTCTGACATGGTTCTCTTTCTCTTTTCCTTCTCTTGTCTACACAGAACAGTGCAAAGCTCCCGCACAAGGCAGGAAGCACTCAGTATCGAAAAGCCTGCGCCACCTTTTTCAACCCACCAGCAAATTTGTTAAAAGCTTGAAAAGGTAGATAATGTTTCTGTCAACCATCCATCCATGAATTGTTGTGTAACAATAGGTTTTCAAACTCTTGCACTTATATTGTGTTATTTGTGTCATAATTCCCATGCCAGCAGCCAACTTTTAGGTCCCACCGTCACATTTATAAGGATGTAAATTTATTTTATTTATCTCATTTTGTGCTGTAATGAATGCCTCTGTAGTACTTTTGCTGTAACATGTGCTTTTTCTGTGTTAATTTGCAGAGGTCTTTACCTGACATCCATATTCTACAGAGATGACAATGTGTTAGTGACTCCAGAGGACCAGATTCCTATTGTGGAGGTTGAAGATTCCTACTCCAGCTCCCTTATGCAGGACTTCCTCTGGTTTACCAAGGTCAACAGACAGACTTAAAGAAAGAGAAAAAAAATGTAGAAAGAAACAACAAAATATGCTAGATTTCAGTTGATGACCTACTGTAAGCCCATTAATACATTTTCATAATCGATCAAAAATATGAGAATAAGTTCCAGTTTTATGAACTAATAAACATTAATTATTTATTCAATAGGATTATGCTATTATTCATGTGTAATAATTAGCAATTTTGTTGTCCCTGCGCCAGGTTTCCTATCTATGGGAGGAGATTCCATGGCTTCAACAATGTCTCAGTCTGTCACATTCGTCCTGTTCCTGCACTCTGCAGACACGCCTCAAGATGCTGCAGGCTGTCTCTCAGCTACAGGTAGCACACTGATCAGTAAAATAGATAGCTAAATATCACAAACTCATAGGGCTATGGATTTGTAATGGAAATTGTGTCAATTGTGACAGCCTCATGAGCTCATCTTCTGAAAACATCTTGTCTGTACAGAATATACACAGTAAGCTTTTATCCTTCTGCTATAAAAAGACATACAATACAATTATTATCTAATATCTTTTCTCAGGGAATGCTGGGAACCCAGGACCTTGGCCAAGTGTATTTTGAGCCAATCAAAGACAAGCATGGCAATGTCCTGCTGGTGCTTCTCAAGGATATGAATGCCTGTTCCAACCTGGATGGGGTGCGTTGGACACAGCTTTGCAAACTCCAGCTCCAGCGCAAGTCCATCTCGTCCCCTGAAGAGCCTACTGCCTTGGATATGCTCCTCATCACGCTCCACGTGAGTCCTAGAGGGAATAGATGGCCAGTAATTAGAAAGTTGTTCAGTCTTGCAAAACTGAATATTTTTCCACAGCAGTTAGGAATGGCAGGAGGGTTTGTCAGCAGTGGTTGTGGTTGTTATCAGGCTGATTCTTTTGCATTTTTGTTACCCAGAGTTTTAGCAAGATGAAAAAAACGTGTAGTTTAAGACATTTTGCAACATGTAGTGCTCCCAGACACTCTGGAAACCATTGATTTATTGAAATCTCTGTCATACTTTTAAATTCATTCACAGAAACAATAGGACTGTAAATTGAAATGTGTTTCCAATTCTGACTGCTGCTTGTGCAGACACTCTTTATTTAGACAGTAATCACCATTACTCTTCTCGTCAATTTCTTGCATTCTTTGCAAGGACACACTTGCCATCACAATAATCAGTATGCCAGATTTCAAATCAAATTTTGGATCCCTGCCAACCCAACATCTCAAATCATCCTTACCTTTTGCTGCTCATTTGGGTAGTGGCAAGTTACATTTAGGTTTCAACAAGATGGACATGATGATGATGATCAAGCTAATTATTGTTTTGCATTTTGTAACTGACACTGTGTGGCTGTGTCTTTCAGAGCCACCACATTCTGGAACCAAGCCACAAGTTGATTTTGTCTATATAGACTGGTAAACGTGATACCGTTGTTGCAATGCTGTTTTGTCTCCAGTGTGACTTGGTTTGTCCTTGTGGTTCCAAAACAATGTTGGAGACTCCATTTGGCAAAACCACAGTTCAGTGAAATATTTGGTTTGTGGCCACTTATGAACAAATTGTATGATGAAATACATGAAAATGTGCTGATGGGCTGCAGTGCTGATTCCCACTTTAAACGTGTTGGATCAACTCTCTGAAGAACTAACAACAGCAAAGCATGAACAGTCAGTTCCAGTCAACATGGCCAGACTTTGTGTCTAGTTTCATCAATCTTATCTGTGCACCTGCTGTTCCCAGGAGAAGCTGGCATATCACAGGCGGAGCAGGAAGCTGTTGTCTCCAGGCTTGTACCTAGGCTACCTGAAGTTATGTACATCAGTGGAGCAAATTCGAGTATTGGTGCCCCAGAAACTCCCCAATGCCCTGTGTCACACCAAGATTCGGGACAACAGTAATGTTTCCAGGTGGGAAACATTATGACATTGCATGGGTTTAAGTCAAATGTTCTTAGGAGATAGTTAAACTGGCAAAACAGGGACAAAGATGCCTTCATTGCCATCCTGTAAGTGTGTATTTTACCTGTGTTTAGAGAGGAGTGGCAGTGGCTGCAGGCCCTCAGCTCTCTGGAGGAGTCGTTGGAAATGGACCATGACGTACAGAGTGCTCCACATTGCCTCCTACAGGACCTGCGTAGTGCCATAAAGGAGCTGATGGCCCACATCAATGTCCCTGGCAATCAGGTCAGAGTGAGAAGTGTGTGTGATTTCATCAGTAAGTTTAATGAGGTTTTAGTTTTGTTGTATTTTGTGTAGAACAGTTTTGATTCATGCCATGGAACCAGTAGAAACCAGCCAAGTTCTAGAGCCAGAGCAACAAAAATGATTCCATTGGATCGGCAGCCAGTTCTGGTTAGACCACTAATACTACAAGATTTCTTTAGAAGAAAATGGTTTGAATCCAAGCACAATAGCAATCATTGTCTATATGGCTTTAACTTTTACCATACCCTCTTCTATCTATGGGACACTGGTACAATGGAAAGTAATTATGAGAAGATATATATTAATATACCGTATGTATCAGCAGAGAAGAATGCCATTACAATGTACAGTAGATCTGAAATGTTAAATATGTTGCTTTCAAATGGGATTGATGTTTAAAAAGCTTAAAAAAGACAAATATGGTTTTAGCATATATGTGGGAAGAACAGTGTCCAACAGTGTATTAGTGATTATAGCAAGTCATGCAATTTCTTACTTCTTATTCCAGTACTGGTGTTTGCACCAGTTCTACTTTTTAGACATTTAAATGAGTGAAAACTGACTTCATGGTGGCCTAGCAGTCTCTGATCCTTTCCCAGTAAATGTGACATCTGTGGTTTGGGTGCACTTACTGAATCACCCTTTACTACTATCAAATGAAAGCAGATATGTTATGAAAGTAAGCTTATAATGAAAAGGAGCTATCCAGCTAAATATTTAAGTGGATATGATGTCATTTATTTGCCTCTGACTTAAGGTTTGTCAAACTAACCTAATGTTCCAAAGGACCACTGAGATCTTCTGTCTCTGTCTGTGTACAGGCACAGGACTTCCGAATCTACAGTCAGGAAGTATTGGAGTTTGGGGAGAAAGTGTCCTTCCTGCTCCTCCTGCCACCTTCAGATGAAGTGTGCACAGCCCCTGGTCAAAATAATCCTTACTCCCCCCGCTCTGGCTTCCTCACCCTGCCCTTGCAGATCTTTGAACTGGGTCAGTATATCAATTCTTAGGCAGAGACAGGGAACATATTCACATAGACTCTGGATTATGTTAAACAAATATTTGACACCAGCTGCTTTTTTTCTGTATGTCTTTTCTTCCTTATTGGGTTTCCTTTCTCCCACAGTCCACTTTAATGCCTATTGCCCCAGTTTCATCGGCCAGTACTGCAGGGTGTCAGCTTTGCTGGAGCTGGAGTCCCTGATGGCCCAGCAGGCACTTAGGGAGGCCTTCTCTGAGGCTGAGCTCCTTGCTGCCAAAAAAAAGCATCAGCAGGTCCAAGAACACATACAGGTAGGACCAGTCAGCCTGTACAGGTGAGGGCAAGTGAAAGGCAAAACAACTGTACTCCTCTGAAGTCTAGGTATTGTACAGTATTATGTATTTCAGGACTAGCATGTTTGTTTTTGTATGGCGTTGGAGCCAAACTGGTCTCATAATGGATCTGTTATGATCTCATTCACTGCACAACAGCAAATGGAGGAGGTGTGGCGAGATGCCAGGTGGATTACTGATGCCTTGCAGTATGCCCGCTACAAGCAGCCAACAGGAGGCATCTCCATAAGCTGGATAATTGACTTCTCCAAAGAAGTAATGCCCGACAAGCCTCCCTCCACCTCCTCTCAGCCCTCCCCCATGCCTTCCCCCGAACCCTGCCGCAAGCACTCAGGTCAGATTCTGTGCTTATAAAATACTGCTTTAACCATCTGTGTCCTACAAAAATGACATATTTAGTAGAGAGTTTTCTTATACTGATTCCTTCAACTATCAACAAGTTGTTTTTGTCACGTCCTATAGATTTCCCTGGACTATCAGATGAGGAGGGCTCCTCTGAGGTCTTCCTCACCACCGACAGTGATTATGACTCCAGTCGTGCTCAGAGCCCCCGTGAGCTGGACCTGCTGCCCTCCTCGCCCTTCTCATCCTCTGCACCCCTGGAGCCTCGCGGCTTCCTGCGTAGTGACGGAAGCAGCTCAGGAGGAGGAATGTGTCTCGGTGGGGGTGGACGCGGAGGGGGGGTGCTAAGGGATTCCACCCCAGATGTCCTCCAGGCCTCAGATCCACAGCATGGGAGGGAAAGCGAGAGGCGTGGAGCAGGGGGAGGTGTTCGGTGTGGAGGAGAAAGGCGGAGGGGTGCCCCAGAGCTGTTTGACAGTGACTTCATCCTCCCCAGCAGACAGATCGAGTTGTTGCACATTACAGAAAAGCGTCAGGCCTTCTGTGTTAGAACCAGCAGCTTGGAGTTCCCTTCCACCACCTCAGCCCACCACCGGCCTAACTCCTACCACACTACATGCCCTTCACCCACCACCTCGCCACAGCAAAGGTGGCACAGACCTTCGTCAGTGGATCGCTGTTGTTCTGCTGAGCGCTGCCTATCACAGCTTCCACCAGTGCGTACGTTATCAGAGGACAGCGGCACCCAGAGACTCTCCTCACCGTCACTTGCTGCCCTCAGGAAAGGCTGTCATGCCACACTCAGAGTGTACCCACAGTATTGCACAGGCCTGCCAAAGGAGACCAGTGTTAAGGTATTAATACATGCTTCGTGAAGGGTTTTTTATTTTTATTTTTGTTGTGCTGGTGACATGCTGCTGAATTATTTCCTCTCTTTCTGCTTTTCAGCTTTGTGTAACTCCAGGCACATCAGCACAGGAGATGGTCCAACTGGTGGTGCAGGAGATGAACGCTGTGTCTTGGCGCGTGCTCGGTGGCAGCAGAGGGGGCAGTGAAAGGGAGCAGTGTGTCTACTACAGTCCTGACCAGCTGCAGCACTTTGGCCTTGTGCTGGTTCTGGACAACAAAGAAAAGTGGCTTCAGGATGATTTCTGTCCCCTGGAGCTTCAAAACCCCTGGCTGAGGGGCAAGCTGTGTGTACGCATTAGGGAGTATTCGCCACTAGCGCTCAAACACAGCCGGGCCACCACAGTGTGATACTTCCAGGAGAGAGAGAGACTTCATGTCATGTGCAGATTCTGTTTTGATAAATGTGTAATGAATTTAAAAGCTGTTAGATTTATACAAACTGTCCGCAGGTTCCCAAATGCCACACTCATTTCTCTCTCACTGTGGTGTTACTGTCCACAACTGCAGTGATAATATGTTACCATAGTTTCTGTTGTGGTCTTCTTATCTGAAATCTTACCCCAAGATTTGTTTCTTTGACATGCATTCTCCCATACATAAGACCTTCTTTAATCAGAGACCATCATATAGACACCAAATGAACAATAACAAAGTGGAACAAAAAGAAAACAGTTTTTTGTGCCTGTCAGAAATCCCTGGGAAAGAGATTGTGTTGGTGAGATTAATGGAGGGATGCTTGGACTTCTGGCTTAATTGATGCCAGCACTTCAGGCTGTGTACACTGCCAGTACAACACGGGCAGCGCCATCACTTCCCCAGCCACACACAGACACAGCTTTTCCTATGAACTCTCTCATTGTGTCATTCCCAAACATCTGTCGGCTGCAGCCACCGGCCCCATGTTCCCAGGATATGGGTTCTGGACTCGGCCCAGATGGCAGGAAGGAAGGGAGAAGTAACGAAGGGAGGGCTGGTGTCTCTGCTTGAGGACGCAATCGGCTTGACAATTTGGCCTGTCAACCTGTCACTCAACTGCTCCTGGGCACTGTACTGTCTGGTAGCGAAGCAGCCAAGCAAAGGAGAGAGAGCTTGACAGAGAGTGAGAGAGGGAGGAGGGTGGAGGCTGCATCTTCTTAACCTGGCACTGACTCTCTGGTGCACTTTTTCTCCTTTTTGCAGCAATAAATCCTCTGTATAGTGGACCCAGTTGTAGCATAGCCCCTAATATCATCATGCCATCTTGTCAAGTACCACAAAATAAAAACCAGCTAATTTGGATTTTCAAAACAGAGAATAAAAACAGGCAATACTTGACTTTTAAAGTTTTTGCAATCTCTGGAAAAAGCATGTAAACCTTCCAGATTTGTGCTGAGTACATCTGAAGTATTGTTATTATATTGTGCTAAACGTTAACCAGTTCAGTGTTTTGTTATTTTTTTCAGTGGTATTTGCAGGTGCATCAGAAAATGGTGCCCACCAGTCTACAGCAGGGTCTCCCAAAGGGATTCAAGTGTGAAAGGGATGACTCAAATTGGTAAGAGGCCCAGGATTTGTCAGCAAAGCCACATATTATACTTCAAAATGTGGAGTACACAATAAACTCAAACTAAAACTAAAACTTCAAACTGTGTGTACACAATAAATTGGGCCTCTAACCAATCTACTTTGTCCTTTTTAGCTAATTTTTGGGAACCTGTACATTGTTTACACTGAATTCCACATCTCATACGTGCATAAACTTGAAGCTATCTCATGCTTTGTTTTCTGACAGTTATTTTTCAGCCTACAATTCTTCCTGTTCTATACCAGTGTAACAACCTGCATCATTTCCAAATGTAGCACCAGTAAAGTCCACAAGAGGAGCGTGTGAGGAGTGGAGTCAGGTGACCAGGCCTCAGTTACTGTAGCATTCCAGGTTCACAGGATCAAGTTGAACCTACAGTGGTGTCTCAAAGTGTTTACAAAGTTGAGTTCCCTAACACCTTCAAAGATGTGTTTACATGTTACAGCTGTATAAATATGTTCTTAAGACAAACTGGTGTTATAATAATGTAATTGGTTTTACTGATGGCTTGAACTTGTATTAGCGCTTAGATGTGTTTTTTTATTCGCATTGTTAAAAGCGATTTTTATCAGGGCTAACTGCAAAAACAAAACCCACAACCAGAAACTGAACCCTGTACATAGACATTCAAGACCAGAGGAGGAATGTACTGTATCTGTCCTAAATGTGAAAGTAAGTGAATGTGGGGCTGTCATCACTGCAGAGGTCAAAGGGCAGTGAAGCTATTGGCAGGAGTCTGCCACCAGATTATGCTGAAGGCGAACATGGGGTTTAAATTCCCTTTCTAGTCAAAAAATAAAGCCTCATGTTTACATAGAGCTGTCAGCAGATCCATGAGGCAAAGTCATGAAGGAGACATCACGTCACTCTTTTAAAATCTATTTTTATGGAACAATAAATGAAAATTACAAAATGAAAGCCTTGGTTGTTTATGTGGGGTTTTCTCTTAATAGATCACTACACACTAGTGTAGGAAGTTTGGATATTTCATGTGTATCCCACCAAGTAATAAACACATATTTAAATGATACTGACCTTTTTACATTTCCTGTTTGAGGGACAGACCACTTACAGCACTTTAAGCCTTAAGTGTAATGCAGTGTCTTAATTCAAGAGCTCAAAATTCCTCTAGGAGCCATGATGTATTTTGGCGTACTGTAACCTTGTCAACAATAAGGACCATAACAAGCTTATATTTCAAGTATGTGCAGATCAGATTTTCTTTGGAGATTATTCTTTTAGTTGGGAGTTTGAGCCACATGTATGATACACACCCAAAAGTCATTCATTCATCTGATATGAATGAGAGTAAACGACAAATAGAAGGCACTTGTTTCTACAGATGCTAGATTGCAATGACCTCATTAGAATTTGCCCAGTTGATGAAAACTGAATGGTGGGCAGCTGCAGACAGACTCTCAAAGTGTCAGTGGTGGGCATGGCTACATGAAGCCCACAGCGTGCGCTCGCCAGGGATGAACAATGATGGTACTATTGCTCATGTCAAGGGAGTGTTATTACCATCATCTTTTGTACCAGGTTTGAATGGAGTTTAGGCTTAGTGTCAGGAAAACTCTTGACATAATGACATCCCTGCCACCGATTTCAAGCTGATGTGCATTACATCAGTTTTAAACACTGTATGCAGCACTGTAAATAAAAAGAGATATGCTTGTTTGTGGGATATAAACTCAGTCTCAAAAATACAATAGCATTCTGTCAAAACTCGACCACGGAGTAATGGAAGAAGATGACCTGGCATGGCCAGGTGCATGTGCGTTATATACCTGGTTAGAAGGCATGTTCTGCTGGGATACCAGAGGACGCCTTCAGAGGTCTTGTGGACTCCATACCTCAGTGGGTCAGAGCTGGAGGACCTACGCAATATTAGACAGGTGGTTCTAATGGTGTGGCTGATGAGTGATGTGATTCACATCACCACAGCTCAATTACATACATACATTTATTTTTGAAAGTTGATATGGTTGCTGGTAAACAAAAATCTAAAGCTACAGCGTGTAACTTAAAGTAGCACTAGCATGAAACACCAAATCTATCTGCTGTACCCAGTGCTCCCTCTCTCTGCTCCATTATGCTACGATCTGATACACTCCACCGCGCTATGCCCAGTTCTTCAGATATGTGTCATTATGAAATTCCCAAAAAATTTGAATACAACAAAATCTACTGATCAAGCACAAATAATTGAAGATCTCTGATTGGTTACAGAGGTCAGTCCCAGTCAAAACCTTTTAGAAGCTAATGTCTCTGCACTGCTGCCAGTTCTGTTCAATGGGTCTGGGTCTTCAACAGCACCTCTCCACAATAACACGGGTTTTGGAGCATATTTGTACAAGAAAAATATTTTTAAAAAGTTGCATACTGCAGCTTTAAAACAATAACACTGAAAAAGAAAAAAGAGAATTGTGCAGCAGGAGTATAAATCAAGCTTTGGGTTGTGCAGCTCTGTTATCACACAGTACAGTGGGGTGAAATGTTTATTTGAATCACAATCCCAGGGTCGTATTTTGGCTGGCCAGGTTGCTTTCAGCAGGCTCACATCACAGCAGTCCTCTGCTAGCGCCAATGCGTTTCTTCAGCCTTTGAGCAAATAAAATGCTGCATGCTTCCCTGTCAACAGATCCTACAAACACTAATGTGCAGATGGACACACAAACACACACTGGTGCACACAAGCGACACACACTGAGGAATCCTGATATATAGATGTGTAAATGCACATGTAGATCATGTAGAAGATTTACACTTTTGTACTATGTCAAGATAAATCCACATACGCTTTCCCAAGCAGTTTATCACACACAAATCATGCCAGAAAACATCCCACTTGACAACACATTACCTCTGTAAGAGCAGTCCTTTACTGTTTATTGACAGGAATTTAAGAATTGCACTGGAATTCTGACACCTCCTAATTTTAAACCTTCTGACTGCAGGAGGACCTGAGCTAAATATAACACCTGGCATCTATCGGAACACTTAGAAAGAAAACATTTCAAAACACCCTGAATAGTGACTATTCATGCTCATAAAAGAGACTCAAAGTGGAGTGTGCTCAGCCTAAGTGCAACAACTTTTGACTCATCAAAATATCTTCATCTGAGAACAAGTGAAGTTGTTTATCTGGGAGAATCATTACATTGGTGATTTTATCAGCGCTTCCACCAGCAGAGATGTAGGAATCAAACAATGTGAAGTTCCAGAATTGGGAGAGTTCATACTGTTAATTGCCTGTGAGTCTGTGCATCTCGAAAATGAGCAGCTTCAGTCTCTAATCTGCTTTGTATCAGAATGCCCAACCTCTATGCTCTTCTGTTTGACCCTTCTTGAGGTAACTGAGGATTAGCAGCCAATAGGTTGGGTCCACACCTCGGCACCTGTGCTTTTCAAGCAAACAGGTCCAACACACACAAAACAGTCCTCTCACATGCTCCAAATTGAATAGAAGTTCACACTATGTTGCGGCTGCTTTGACAGCTTTCTACTGATGCCATAGTGGCATCCCTCTTCCATTTCAACACCGACTGATCATTTGTTTCGCTTGCTCCCTTCCCTCAGCCCCTCACATCCACCGCCAACCCTCTGCCCCACCCTGACTAAAACCACCCGATTTCAGCCTGGCACTTACTGGCAGATTAGCAGTGGCATACAGTATGCATGCTGGCATGTGTGTGTCTGTGTTTCTGCAGTAGGTAGAGAAAGTGAAGCATGCCATTACTGCATCACTCATTTCTCATTCTCTCTCTCTTTCTCCCTCCCTTCCTCCCTTCCCAGGGCTCATAAACCTTTAAAGCACCTATAAAACACTTGGTGAGGCCTTTTTGAAGTTTTTATGAAGATCTGGCTTTATTGTTCCCGAGAGATGAGCCCCACTCCGCTGGCGCCTTGGAGCTTTCTGGAAGTGCCAGTGAATTCAGGAGGGGAGGTTGGGTGGTAGCAGAGGAGGGAGTCCCACAGAAAGAAGAGCTGGGAAAGGTTATGGGCACTGTGGAACCTGTGTTTTTATGCTCCCTGTACATATGTGTATGGTGCATTGTGCATATGTGTATACATGCATACATGTGTGTCAAGGTGTCAGATGAGCTGCAGATGCATCGTGAGCAGCGACTGTAACAACTTAATGTTTAATGTGACATTTGCATTCTTCAGGAAGAATTTCAATTTCAATTTAAGACATATCAGATCAAATATGTTAAAAAAATAAAAATAAAGCCTGTGTGTTTGATTACAAGTATGCATGTGCTGCAGCATGTGTGTTTCTGCATATGTGTTTGCAGATGATGGGGCCAGCAGGTTGCGTCCTTGTTGTTTGAAGTGGGGCTCTGTTGTTCTCACAGAGCTAAATGAATGGAGCCGGACCCCCCTCCATCTGTCTGATCCAGCGGCACCGGCCCTCCCTCCCAAATCCCGGCTCCGACGCCCGACGCACCGGCCCCCTCAAAGGAACAGTTGGCAAACGGACGGCCCATTAAACAAGAGAGGGCAACAAGCCCTCACCTCTGAGCAACACTTGTGAGAGCAGAGAGTGTGTGACACAGGCAGAGAGAAGGAGAGATGGAGAAAGAAATAAAAGTAAACAAGAAACATAATCTGTGTGTGAATGCATGCGTGTGTGCAGGTTTCCATGAGTGTGTGTTGGGAGTGACAGTGGCCATGACATTAGCCATGCATGGTGACTTTGACTGTGCCTTTGCCCTCCACAAGTGTGACTGACTCAAAGGTGCGTATTCTCACCTCCAATCAAGGCAATGACAAGAAAATATATTTGCTTAAACACCTTCAGTCATCTGAGCCTCATTTGCTAATCCAGTACAATTATTTTCTTGAGTAGAAGGTAGTTAATGGGATTTGCTTAAAACACTTGTTTATGTATAAATTCCACCTGTTTTAGCCATGAAATATGTTTTATTTGACCAACCTCCTGAAAACTGAGGAGATAATTGATTATGATTATTCAATAAAATGTCCAAAAGAGTGACATCTTGACATAAAACTTCTCCTACTGGATGTCAGGGGCAATAAACTATTCATCCATCATCCTAGTGGGGTCTAGCTGCAGCCCTTGAAGTTTCCTGTGTCAGCCATTTGTCATCTACACAATTATGAACCATATGGATTTGTTTGAAAATGCTCCAGACTTCCCTCACCCACCCTGTATTTGAGTGCCTGGGGAACAACAACAGCTTGGGTCCGCAGGGAAAGACAGTTGCATGCAGGGGAGCCAGAGCTGATGACTAAAAAGTGAAGGAGCAGACATATGACAGCAGATGACAAGTTGTAGGTATTCTGTATTCAGTTTTGGTATCCTGTACTTTGCAAATCAACTGAGAGCAATTTGTTTTCTTTACCCAGATATTTAGGATCAAATCCATGTCAGTCAGTGACACAATGGGGTCTAAAAAAGAGAAGAAAGAGGAAAAAGACATTATTTGGCTTGATTCATCATTCATGTGTGTGTGATTGGGGACTTGGGCGATTCTAGTACCACAGAATCCAGGAAACATGAGGAAATAAGAGAATGTACAATTCTGGCATTTCAGTTGAACGCTCTGACTGATGGGCTTGTACCCTACACACACACACACACACACACGCGCAC
Organism: Monopterus albus; assembly: GCF_001952655.1. Taxonomy (NCBI): domain Eukaryota; kingdom Metazoa; phylum Chordata; class Actinopteri; order Synbranchiformes; family Synbranchidae; genus Monopterus; species Monopterus albus. Next base: position 714,054 of record NW_018127956.1, read on the forward strand.
ACACACACACACACACACACACACACACACACACACATACA
>NW_018127956.1:714205-768406 GCF_001952655.1 Monopterus albus
GGAGCCTTGGGCCACGGCAGGGTAGACAGTACGAGGGCAGAAGGCTTAACACTGCCACCCCCCAATCCCACCCCACCACAGCAAGCAGTCACATTAGGCACGCTCCAGCCATGCCATCAAAGGCCAACTCACAGCGCACACACATGTATGTATCTGCAGACACATAAGCAAGCATGCACGCAGTTGCTTCACAAATACATGTGCGGACCCACGCACACCCACTCTGATACAAGTCAAGCAAGCATGTTCACACCCAGCTGAAAAAAATACACGTGCCTAATAATAACTACACACATGTATATAATGAACATACACACTCTCACACACCAACAGATCAAACATGCACACACTTCAATCATGCACCCCCACCCCTACCGGCTGTGTTATTGTTTTGAAAATATGATTGCTGTGATGGATGGGGTGGGGATAAGAGAGGGCTCTGGCAGGGGCGAATGGCAGGCCCCCTCTATTGTCCCTGACCAGTGTGAGTCTGTGTCCATAGCTATAGAAACTGGGGCCACACTGGGAAGGCATGCTTTCATCTCCACCACAGGCTCACCGTTGGTAATAAGGGGTCAAATAAATCCCCCTGGATGCAGTGGAAGGGGTGGAGGTGGGGGGGGTTCAGGCACCCAAGCACTATCTGAGCATGTTTACCTGAGCTATAACTTGCATTCACACATTACAGACATTAAAAACTATATCAACGTTGCCCAGATCAGATATGAAAAAATCCAGTTTGGTTTGTTCACACTTCTTCACAGTGAAGAAATCAGACCTGAGTCACAGAAGAAGAAGAAAAATCTGATTAAGGTCACTTCAGCAGGTAATGTAGCCATACATATGTAGATACTATGTCAGGGTTTGCAAAGTAGCTTATGTTATAAATGCTGTTATACTGCATGTACCACTGGTTCATGTTCTACAATATACCTGTCCTTATACAAATAAAGATTAAAATACATACCATAAATTCAGCTACATCTTTGAAACAGAAGCACTTCAGCTTTCCCCAGTGCTTCTGTTTCAGCTGCCACTTCAGGTTTAAGGGCTTCAACTTTACCTGCTGTACAACGTTAGACTCTGTTGAATAGAATCACTTCCCATGAAATGTCACCTCTCTATTGAAACAGCTTGAATCTTAATATTGTCAATAGTATATGATATGGAAGAGACTCTCAGCTCACTACAACAAAGGCATTCCGGGTCACTTTTGGTAAATTCGCCTTAAGCGTGCAGCACATGTGACACAGGATCAGAGTGTGATGCTGAGGATTCACAATGTGTTGAGACATTTCAGACTCGCTGCTTGCACGCACACTGTAAACACAAACAAAGGCATGTGACATTGTACAGACATGTTTTTTGACACACACACTTTGAGCACTGTTTGCAGTGCACTCACACATGCAAACAAGTACACACTCACTCCTGCAAATCAGTGCAGGGCGGGATAGAGAATGACCTTTCTGACTCATACTGACCAGATTGTTTGATGAACTGGATTAATGCCAGACTCACTCATTACAGTGTGTCTGCATGAAGATGTAAGAGAACTGGATCAACTGAACAAATATTATAGACAAACAGACATGTAAATAGTTCCTAGAGACGACTGGTTCACTGGTTTCTTTCTCTCTCTCACACACACACACACACAATATACATGGAATGTTCATAATATTATGTGAACATTTTGTGTCTATGTCTAATGGCTTAATTTAAGCTCATGTAGAAGCAGTTTAGGAACTGATTTGGCCCAACGTTATGAAGACAACAGTGAGGACAACCTTCTGCAGATCGTTGCATCAGTATCAGTCAACACACACAATTAAATACTATTAAAGCTAATGACACATGCATAAGAAACACTTCACTACAAGGAGAGAAGCCAGCTTTCCTGATAGCACTTGTGTGTGAGTGGTGTGGTGGAGTGGGGCTTCTGGTGGAACCAGAGCCAGTCAGAGGCACCAGGCCTGAGGAAAGAAGAGGCGAGTGGGAAGGTCAGCACCACCGCATGCCACAGACAGACTGACGATACTTCTACTGGGCACCACGCCGGGGACCTGGCTGTAATTACACCACACACACACACATATTCATGCAAGCACACTGTGACCAGGCAGGCTGAGACAGGACCTTCTCCTGATTTCTGTTTTTCATTTTGTTTTTGTCTCATTGTAGCTTTATATCCACCATGACATCTCCTCCTATACACCTGAACAACCTGTGAGATGTAGTGCTGTCATACATCAACTGCATTTCAAAAAACACAAAAATAAGAGGAATTATGTACAAAATAGCCCAAAGGTTGTGAACTGTGTGAGCTATAACATTATCAATTTTTTGAAGGCATTCCAGACAATTTTGGAAGCTTGATGCAGGGATTTGCTCCAATTCAGTCTGATCCTCTTGCCAAACTAAAGTCTAATAATGGGCAATTCTGTAAAAAACCCAGATTATGTTCAATGAAAATGTTTTTATTATGTCTTGTACCATTTTATTCTATAATGTCTGTGCATGGCAGCTATAATATGGTTAACGGATCATCGTTATTGGAAATAAGTATGGTTAGGAAACTAAAACACTTGGTTAAGGTTGTGGAATGGTCTTTGTAATATAAAGGTAAATGTTTGTTGCAGGATTGTTACAGGATGTGAACTTAGGCCTCTGGTTTTGCATAAATTCTATTGCTCTGACTTCCACACCAGCGCCACGAGACTATTAATCACAGTCATTGTTCCAGTTCACCACAAAGGTGCTGGATGCCTTTGAGATCAGGGCTGAAAGCCAGTCAAGGTCTTACAGAACAGAATGTTTCTTTGGCTCTAGAGGCATTGTCTTGTGGGAACACAAAAGGCCCTTCCCCACACAATCTGGTGCACACAATTTTCTAAAATATCATGCTTCATTGTAGCATCAAGAATTCCCCAAATTTGAACTGACATAGCCCAGTCCATGACAATTTGGGTGTCGACATACTTATGGTCATAAAGTGTGTCTCAGTAGTCAGTCTGGGCATGCTCTTACACAAACTTGGATTTCCTAATATTCTTTGTGAATGGATACTTGTAGTCAGAACTTTCAACTGGCCAAACTGAAGGTTAAATGAGGTCACCGAAATTATTGGCACAAACCACAATTGTGATCCTGTTCAGCTCTCAGACTGACACCAGCACAGATCTCTGGTATCAATAGCTCCTTGTTGATCTCCTTGGCCAGTCTCTCTCTTCCTCTCTTGCTCTCTCCATAGACCCTCTGACCTGTGAAAGTTATTGGATTGTAAATGCATTTAACAGCTTCTGTCTGCTGTTCCATGAATTGAGAGTGCTATCTGTCTGCTTCCTGCTTCGTAGTTATCTGTGCTGGTAGCTGAAGGTTTCCATTTCAGTCAGAAAGCTGTCTGCCGACTGGTAGGAGTTGCTTGGCTTATTTATAATAATCTATTCAAGCAAACTGAATAAAAGATTGCAACAAACTTGGGAGCGGATATTAGGGTGCATGAGAAATATTTTCATATGCATTTTAGAACCAGCCACAGTTTTAGTATTACAGTCATTACAAAAAGCAGATTTTGCGCCTAGAATTGGTCCAATTTTCTTGGCTTAATTATGCAAGACTGTTGCTGGGCTTTGCGGAACCTTGTCAGTCAAAATGGTGCCATCTGTAGCTGCTCCCTCACTAACATTTATTTAACCAGGCTTCCTATAAATAAATAAATAGACTCTTATTTACAATGACAGGTGGGAGGGAATGGGTGTTCCCTTTTCCCACTGAGTTCCAAGTTAAAAAAAAAAAAAACATCTCAATTTTTGATTGAGACATAAGCAGTTTGACCTTGACATCTACTGTATGTGAGCTTTAGGTCTTTATTGTTCTGCTGTTCTTTAACCACAACACCACCTCAGTTTCTCATGACTTTGTCACTTCATCACTCTCCTTCAGTTTTCACATGTATCCTAGCCCCCCCCCAAGCCCAGTTCCATTTCCCTGTGGTGATAGAGAAAGGCAGACGCTCCTGTTTGCTCATGGCTCCAGGGGCTTGTGACTCTCGATTTGCAAACCAGTGTGAGCCAACATCTGGTACATCCCTTGGACAAATTATCTCTCTGAGAGCATACTCGATCTGTTGTCGGACCCCCGTCCCTTTCCATCCGGTTCCCAAGCAAGGAAGGCACCCCCTGGGCAACAGTGTGCGCTTGCACATAGGCGAGACATTTCCCAAAGCCTTCACAGCCCTCCTGGCATCTCGGCAGGCCGTCACCTTCTTACCCTCCTGCGTGTTCCACAAACATACCAGAGGGCCCAAGGGCAGCTGGGGCCAGCGCCGCCTTATTTGTCGACATGCTTGATTGGAGTCGGGGGCGACTGGACTCGTTCAGATAGCAACACTGATGCGGTCCATTATGTCTGTGCAACCTGGGATGATTATTTGACTGCATTCCATCCACGACACAGGGGTTTTTAAAGCAGTTAAACAGGCTGCCATGTCTAAACAGGGCTACCTCAAAATGAATCCTGACACAGACCAGTGAAGACGCCATTGTAGAATTTCCCTGCCTTTGTTTTTGTTACGCAGTGCCAGTCTATGAAAGTATCTTGGCTCCAGACTCAACAGAACACACATGCTGAAGAGAGTGGTAGGCAAGGGAACATCTGTTGTGGTCAGTGGCTGTGGGCAAGCTGTTTCATTTTGACAAGATGCCCTGTGGCAACACAATGGCTTAGTGGTTCAGAGAATGACTGAATTGCCAACACTTGTGGTCAGAGTTTACCTAAGTTGGACAGAGCTTCTTAAAGACATGTGGTCACATTTTACATCAAATTACTCTTTACTTAGTGAAAACAAAAAAAGAGTAATGGCATTGTATTGACACAAGTGTGTTTGAAAATTGAATCTTTTCAATTGGTCTAATGCAACGTATTAATTCCTAATTACTTTTTTGTCTGGTCTTTATTCCACTGTAGTTTCTTTCCATTTGTCATCTTTCGTAAACCAACAGCGTAAAAAGTTTTTCATAAAAAAGGGGACTTCATTCATTGAATACATTAAAATGACAGAATGAATCTTGAGGAGTTGTGAACTGTCCAAATAAACTATGATATACTGTATGTTCCCCAATCACAGCGCTCTTATCTCAGGCATGGCATCCATTCAAACCCTGCTTGACATCCTTAACCGGCCATGTCTAGAGGAATGTGGAGCACTCATTAGTGTGTCTGTCTGAAGACAGTTGTGTTTGTGTTCTAGTGTGAAAAGCACAAACCTTTAGGTCTTAACATTACTGGCATCCTTTATCTTTCCCCTTTTCTTTCTCCGTCACTCTCGCTCTCTCTCCGTCTTGTTCTTTCTTTCTCTTTTCGTCCTTTGGCTGTTGTGCCACCATGGAGAAGGCAACAGTGACCCTATTGTTAACGGTGGGAATTGGGCAGCAGGCCAATGATGTCACCCTGCCATAAGGAAGACCAAGGGGAACGCCCTCCTGGAGTTCGGAATGCACTATTTTTTCCTGTTGTTTTCCGGAAGGTGGTGGTTGATTTAATTCCACTCTCAACACTCCCTGATTTTGGGGGGAGGGGGCTGGCGATAGGAGTGGGGGGTTGGTGGGGAGTGAAGGAGGGAAGTTATAGGAGGAGGAGATGCAGAGAATAGAATAAAGATCAGGCACTCTAATGATCTTCCAAAAGACGAGAGGACAAGATGAAGAGCACAGGACTGTCTGGGCTGTTTCTTCTTCTTTTTAATTTTAACTTAAGATGTGAATAAGAGTAATCATCTCAGACTGGAAATGAGAAAACACCCACCTTCCCAAATTAAAAGTTGCTGGGCATCATTACAAAAAAACAGAAGTAGTTCTAGAAGAAAGGAGGGTCCCTAAGTCCAAGTAACGCCACTGGCATAAAACATTGATTCTAAGTAGACATACACGCACGGTTTATTAGAAGTTGCCCCCCCCCAACCACAACCCTCTCCAGGATATGTAGTATAGGTGATGGATAGCTTGACGTTTAACACGTTTTGTTCAGCAAGATAATCTTCACAAGCGAACATCATTATCATAATGCTATTGTTAGGCTGTAAACAAACTACGCCATGGTCCCATGACTTCAACGTCACCACCATGGCTTCCAAATTGTCATTTTTATTTAGCTCTCCTACCCCTTCTACAAAATCCTTTCCTCTTAGCGTGACCTGATTTAGCTAGTGATCATGGCTGTGGCAGTTAGTTAGAATGGTTTGCCAGTGCACAGGTTTAAATACAATGAAGCTGTAAAGGTGGGCTAGTGAGTCTCAGTGTTCAGTTTGATGATGTGTAACATCTCAGACAGGCTCTGGAGTCTCATTTAGCCACTTGCTAGCAGCTGCCCTTTTTTTTAAACAAAAGCATTAAAAAGCACAAGTGGGTATTTACTATCATTTTTTTTAAATGTGAAAATGTACTGGCTGTGTTAACCACAGACCTTATTTCAGGTGTCTAACCACAAACCCATTCAAAAAACACACTGACTTCAGTGCAGTGGAACCAGAAGTGCAAAAATGCTGACTCAGTTCAGGGTTTTGGGACTTACTACTGTGGCACTCTATCAGCTTAGTGGGGTGATTTGTGAGTAACAATAAAAGTAAGCTAAAAAGTAATAAGCTAGAATGTCTTAGAAAATATTACTATAACTCACCTTATTACTTTTAATGGGAAGTATTATGTAATATATAACTTTGAAAAAGTAACTCCCTCAACACAAGATCTTCATAAAAAGCAATCTCAAGTATTGTACAAATAATGATTAATGATTGATAACTGAGTGAACACATACAAAATATATAAAAAATGTATTCAGAGTTTGATTGTATGTGTGTGTGTACCACGTTTGAATTCATCAGTCCTTGAGTTCAAACTGGGCCCCACCATCACATCACAGGAGCCGCTGAGCCGTCTATGATATGATCACCATTAATCGTCTTGCGATCAAGCAACAAGCGAGATTTTGTCTGCCATGACTGGAATGCTGCAGTAAAAACAAAGGATGCAGGGCCATACTCAGACTGACTTCAGATTGCACATCAGCGTAGTATGGCATTCTTTCAGTAACAAGGAGAAGCCATATCCTTGGTGTCGTTTTCTTGTCTTCTAGTTTTCATTGGAGGAAGGGGAAAAAATATCACTTTGCTGCTGTTTACTGGATATTTTGCAAAAAATAACTGTATGATAAATTTTAGGGGAGAGAAAAAAATGTAGAGGGGGGCTTCAAACGTAGTGTTAACGGGAGACAGATTTTTGACATTCTTCCCGAGCCATCTGCTTTGGTTTAAGGCTTGGAGACAAAGTCAAATATGGGGGAGAAAGAAGAGGGTAGTAGAAGAAGATGGTGAGGGCAGCAGGGAATAAAGGAGATACAATATAAGCAGGCAATGGTGGAAAGCATTTTTTCCCCACAGTGAACCATTGTGTTTTGAAGTGTTGTGGCATGTGGTATGTGGGTATGCAAGATGAGATACCTATCTTCTCTGGATTTTTACAATAGAAGCTAAAATACTGTGGTTTAATCCTGAGGTTCCTGTAAATAAACTATTTTGGCAGTTAAAAAAACAGCTAAGGTTGGATTTTAATTCTGTCAACCAGTCAAGGATTCACCAGAGAGTGTTCTGCTGGAGACAACTCCAAACTGATTAGAAAATATCAGGCATATCTGTTGATTTGAAGGGAGGAAGGTCTGTGGATCTTTGGCACTCCAGACTATTTCTAAATGCCCAAAGTACCATGCCAAATTCCTTACATTTCTTTTGTCATCAGACACTAGTTCATTTAATGGGCCAACAAAAAAGATAGGAAATGCAAAAATAATGTTGATGTTGTTGGTCAAGCTGTGCTTGGTAATGCTACTGCCCTGGTCTCCAAGTCTCTCCTGTTTACTTCCCTCTCCAAGCTGTCTGTCTCCGTCCACCCCTGTGTACCATTCTACCAGTCCCCAGTGGGCACAGTCAGTCAGTCTGGCCAGGCTTGCCCCTTGCTGTGCCCCAGCGCTGGATAAGCTCCTGCCTGGACCTGGGTAGAGTCCTTTGTATAGAGCTGTGGGGGTGTTAGTGTGTGTTTGTGTTTGTGGATGTGTTATGTGTGTATGTGTATGTGTGTCTAGCATTCACAGCAGAAAGGAGAGGGGCTCCTGTCTGTGCCTAAGTGCTGCCCCCCAATGCACTCTCACCATGCGTAGTATTGAGACCTAAGGGAGCGTGAACAATCACTGCAAAACCAAAGAGCTAAGTCCCCTTGTTATACAAGCCCAATTTTCAGCACCAGCCCCACCTCTCTCCTCCATGGTGCATCCCACCCCCATTCCAGCTCCCCAGCCCCAGTCGTCAGAGGTTGACGGGCTTCGTTAAAGCAAGCTGGGTTCCTTTTATGGTGTTATTTAATTAGCCATTCCACAGCAAACTGCCATCCGGCACCACCTCTAGTGCTGCCCCCCCACCCTCTTCGCTTTGCTGAAACCAGCACCTTCTTCATCACCACCTCCCTTATCCCCCACTTACTCAACATCAGCACCACCACTACCCCTCCCCAGTGTGCTGGGTCCCCTCCTCTCCCTGTCGTTATCTCCAGTAATTAGCCAGGGGACAGGGGTGGACTCATTTCTGGGTTGCCCAAGAGTATTAGCACTGAGACTGTGGCTGTGTCTCTCCCTGCATGGGGTTTTCTCTCTCAGCCCACCACCCCAAGACCTGTGGAGGAAGACAATGGAGACAGTCAGTTTTACAGTAGCCAGCTCAGCCTTACTGTCCCCACTGCCTACTGAGCTCTGTCTACACTGGCATTCTAATCATTAACTAGATTATGACTTTGTGTCTAGCAAATCTTTCCATGTGGTTAATGCAGTTAAGCTAGGTTAATGAAGTCTTATAATCATGCCAGATATGTAATAAAAATTCTTCCATCCTTCAACAGGTGAGTTGGCTTCTATATTCTGGGTAATTTCTTTATTACATTTGCCCCAGTGTGTTTTTAGAGCATTGTTGAGCAATTTAACTTGAGCTGCACCATAATAATAAATAAATAAATTCAAACTTTAATGAGCAGACAGTACAGGGGAATCTGGGGAGCTCCTGGCTGCAGGTCCACACCGTGCTGGATCGACGCCCTCTAGTGACCATTACAGAAGAGAAGCACAAAGACAAGTCCATATAACCTGGTCATCTTATCCAAAGTAACCCCTAATGCAGTAACCCAGAATTAGGAAAATATTCAACAGATAAATACATTTTAACCACCTCATATGATTGATTTTTTTTTTTATTAAATCATGAGTAAAACTGTTTTATGTAGGACTTTTAAATAGAGAAAACATTGTGTTGCTGTCTGCTCAGACTGGAGAGGAACAAAATGTTTAAACATACCAACCTGATAATGAATACATTACATTGTTTGATTTTTAGTGGCCTTAAAGGGGGCCAACATAGCTGCAACATAAGTAAAAAGCCCATCATGGCTCAGTGACTGGTTAGCATGGGAAAAGGTGCCGCTTAGTTATCCGTGGCCATTTATAGCCCTTAATTATGCGCCTATTTTGTGACCCCTGAGTTCAACGGGCCAATTCCTGTGTAGACCCAAATCCTGTCGAACAAAGGTGGAATGTGATGCCCCCTTTCCGTAGAAAGCTACTAAACGTTTCCCATCAATTTTCATGGGAAACTTCAGTACAAGGAAACTCTTAAACGCTTCTGCGGAATATTGACAGCGTATTGAAACTATTAGTGCCTCACAGACACTCTGATGATGAAAAGTGCTGGAGAAAACAGATGCCACATCACCTAAGTGTGTGTAAGATTTCAGTAATTCTGTACTATACATGTCTCTGTACAGGGGGTAGAATATTACGCTACAACACCTAATAAAAGTGGTGCTTTAGGACCCAGTTGATCCTTCTGATTCTGGCTGATATTTTCCACGTTGTGAAAGGAGGGGGTGGTCCGGAGGGGGTGCTGTCAATCATAGTAAAAGTGGCCGGGGTGGGCAGGCCCTTCTGACACTTTGTACCGTCGGAGGGGATATTTAACTTGGGACTGAGCACCAGTCGCTACAGACACACTCACACACAGTGTGCCTAAGCAAAGAAACACTCCAGCGCCAAGTCTCTCAGACTCCTGAAGTAGGAGCGACTCAGTAGGAGCTTCTGTACCAGTTATCAAAGGAGTAGAGACGCTCCCTCAGGAACTGGCTGCTAGCACCGACCGGGCAAAAAGGCTCCTGGTTATGAACAGTCTCGTCATGCAGCAACAGAGGCATCTAGGGCGTTTCTGAAAGAACTCAGAAATGGCTCATGGAAAGGAAATCTGAACTAACAACATTTACTGGCTTTCTTCTGTTTGCATTTGAAATGAATTGACACCGCAGTTTGCTGTCAAGTCGCTTTTTCTGTTAAGTGCAAAACGGAGAGAGTTCTGTGGGAATATCACAGCCGGAGACTTTTATGTAAAAAAAACTGATCTGCAGTTCTGGACATCCTCTGGGAAGATAAATGGGTGTTATTTCATAACTTGGTATTGCATCCTACTGCGGTGCATTTTCCTCTAAGCTGTTTCAGTAAAGTGCACATATCGACGGCTGGAATACCACAAGGGACTGACTGCACAGACTTTTTCCTCCGTCCATGGATTGTGTGCCCTGGGACCTTGTCAAACCAAGCCACATTTATAAAAGCCGTGCGTAAAAATAACATTGGCCAAGACAGCCCTCTCTGTCGGGCGCGTGACATTTCAAACTTTGTGAAGTACTCTTTTGTGCGCTCTTCTCTCTCGGGACGCTCCGGATCTATTCTCTCTTTAGAAAACACTCCATTCCATGCCTCGGCCGCTGTCATCCAGTGCAGACAGTTCGTCGTGGCTTCGAGTCCCCGGAGTAACCATGACAACCGAAAGAAACCCAAAGTGAATCCAAGGCAGCGGGTTGAGTCAGGAGAGACCGTGAACAGAGATTTACCCATTTTGTTTTTGTGCGTGTGTGTGTGTGTGTGTGTGTTTTTTTTTTTTTTTTTTTTTTTTTTTTTAATAACTTTTTTTACATTTGTTTTTTTTTTTTTTTTTTTTTTTTACTAATAGCTTTATTGAAAAGCGGGGGCACCAACTCACGTTGCAGAGTTGCATAGCCAGAAAATTGCAAAGTTTAAGAAGCAAAAGAGCAAAGCACTGCACTGCATGTCATTCAAACCCGAGGCGGTCTATTAAAAGTATTGCCTTGCTGGTGAGCGAACTTCTACTATTTATGAAGTCCACGGCTAATCATTGCAGAGAACACAGTGACCGGGAAAAGAACTGAGTACTATTTACACGAGAAGAGCCGGTGCATAACACAAGAGGAATGATGGGCCTCTCACAAACACTACTCGTTTACGTGCTAGTGTGCATTCACCTTGGAGTTTCCCAGCATTACCTTCGCCTCCGTCCATCGCCCAGTGATCACCTCCCCGTGCCCGACCTGAAGGAGGACCCCGACCCGGAGTACGACCCACGAGAGCAGGACTTGGCCGAGAGGACTTTGAGGAAAAAGCTCGGCAGTAACTTTGACCCCAATTTCATGTCCATCAGCTCGCCAATGCTGGTGAACCTTTCTGTGCCAGACAACCTGGTGAAGCTGCAGGGGCACATGCCTAAAGATATTAAAAACCTGGACTTCACAGAGACCCCCTATGGCAAACCGGTAAAAGTGGGCAAGAAAGCCCGTAGAAAATTTCTCCAGTGGCTGTGGACCTATACGCACTGCCCAGTGGTGTACACCTGGAAGGATTTGGGCGTGAGGTTCTGGCCACGATACATCAAGGAGGGAAACTGTTTCTCTGAGCGCTCTTGCTCCATCCCTGAGGGGATGTCGTGCAAACCAGTCAAGTCAATCAACAAGATTTTCCTCCGGTGGTATTGTCAAGGGTTTCTAAAACAGAAATACTGTACGTGGATACAGGTGCAATACCCAATCATCTCAGAGTGCAAGTGCTCGTGTTGATTTTCTCTAAGGAAGTAATGATGATCAAGGGGGAAGTGGACTGGAAATACAGTTTCTATTGCACTGTTAACTCTCTACAGAGGTGGGCACCATAGCAAATCTATTTTTTTATATAGCATTTTAAGTGAAATACCAACATTGTACATATTTAAGAAAAATGCAGCTATTTTTTCCCTAATTGAACAGGACCATATTTTATTATCAAACCTGAAACCTTGTTTTTGGGAGAACACGAGCACTTCATAAGGAAGAGCTTTTTTTTTTTTTGTTATTTTTTATGAGACATTTGAAGATGGAATGCATATGCTACACTTCTCCAAGAGGTGAACTTTTTTTTCAGTTGAACATTGATGCTGACTGTTATTTCACTGCAATGCTGCATAGAGTATTTGTATAATATTAATATCAATAATAATTAAATTGTTTTAAAAAGTTGAGGTTAAAGATATATATATACAGTAAAGGCGTGAACTCAGCTTTTTGGAATACATAGTGTTGTAGAAATAAACAAATCTGTACGTTTTATTTATTATTTTAACGATTGAGAGTATAGAGCATAAGGAAAGAGAATAGCAGAGTATACCAGAAAAAATACGGGAGATGTCTACTTGAATATTTCTAAAAATGACAAAAAATAAATAAAAAGCAAAACATATCAGTGTACATGTTATGGTTACACGTTTTAGCAATAAAGTCTATCTTTTCAACATGCATTAGTGTCAAGCCATGCTGCTTACAACGTGTCTATATCCAGTGGGCGTGTACACTGTAAAAAATTACATCTGTCTCATTCAGTCTTGACATATTTCCTTGCGACATGATGGCCGGGATTGTTTCATTTGTTTCCAGCTGTTACACGCTTAAGTTATAAGATTGTCCATAAATACGTTTTTTATTTAGAAAACATCATTTTAATGTGTTTTCTTGAATTGGAAACAAGTGAAAGAGAGCCTCATTTTATGAAAATAAAGTTCAAGACTATGTCAGACTGGTGTTTTTTTGCAGTGTAGCCGCTCGGTATCAGTGTGGAGTGGAGTTACTAATAGGTCCAAGTTTCGGTGACTCGGTGTGGACTGCCTGACGCTCCACGCCGTCACGGGGGTTTTAGAAAGGGCTGATTTACGCTGTGTAATGCGCAGCACATACCTCAAGCGCCTCCACAGAACTGGCATTCATTGGTCCCAGCCAGAGCGAGAGAAAGGAGAGACCACGCACATTCATCTCCCCAGTCTACGCACATGCTCGTTTCAGAGCTCCGAGGTGTTAACATAATGGGTAAAATATGATTCAGACTTTTCAAACAGTGTCAGATGATGAAATGGTGAGCATATACGCGCAAGCCAGGGGCGTCTGGGGTCTGTGCTTTTTACTCTGGAAGCTCCACACAAGTTCCACTGAGGTATTTGTATAGAGGTGGACTGGAGCAGACCGGCGCCTATTCAAGTCTGACCGCCCTGGAGAGAGAAAAAACACAAAGCCAATAAAACAATGGTCAACTGTTTTTGACGTTAGCAGACTATTAATTGGAGAGCTGGGGTATTTGTCTCCAAGTTAAAGAGATATGGCCAATTAAACGCTTTGGACACGCTCAGGGAAATTAAGTCCTAAAGCGAATAGTCATTTTCTGCAAGCAGGGTGTTTTTATTATGTTTATATTATTCTTTAAATACAACCAACGACTTAAACAGAACTATGACTACATGTCTGACAGCTAAAAGCAGCTCATGTTATATTTCCACTGAGCGCATCTTGTGTGCGCTAAAGTGATTTGTGTTTTTGCGGGCAGAGTTGGATTTGACACTTGCCGCCCGGTTATTGTGACAGAACCACTGAGAGGGTTTGGTAAGCAGGGGAGAAGAACAGCAGCATGCCACAGCGGAGGGGGAGGAGGAGGGGGAAGAGGAGCGGGAGGTGGTTGCTTTCCTTACTGTCAGCTTCTTTCTTGATGATGTCTCGGGGTTTGTAGAAACTGCGTCTCTGACTCGACGGCGCCACTCAGCCGCCCCCTCTCGACTGCGCAGAATGAGGCACTTTGGGAAACAGTAACCCTTTCAGGCTCTGCCCGGAGAGTATTTTAGAAGCGTGTGAAAGGTAATACGCTGCCCTGGCTCCAGCCAGTTAGGTGCGCACCTTTTAGAAATGGACCTTGCCAGCCAGTCAGGTTCTCAAAGTAGGTTCCGTGGACCTCCAAGTTGTCCTTGAGGGGATTCTTGGGGTTCATCAGCAAGATGAATAGTTAAATGTCAACAACGTACCATTTCACTAGAAATAACCCAATGTTGTCTGAGTACATGCACCATTACTTTAGTCATACTGTGTATCACTGTGATTATGATCATCTCCAGTGCCAGACATTAAATAAACAACTAGAATCTTCTCCTGTCTTCACTACACAAAACGTCCAACATTACTTCATACTAGTCATAAAATTTATGTTTTGATTTATCAGCAAATCGCATAACTTCACTATAACTTTCACTTGATGTAAATTTGCAGTCCTTTTGACAACAGACTGTTGATTGATGTATTATGATGGATAAAATTAGAAAACGTCTCTGAACACCAGAGTGACACATGTGAAGTGCAGCCTGCATTCATATACTGCCCATCAACATGTCAAGACAATGGTGGCCTTTACCCTTTCATACACCATACATCATTATTGTCTAAAACTTCCTGTCTCCATATTCATCAACACAGACCTCTGACAAATTTGGCTACAATGACCCCAGTAATAATAAATGATGTTTATTATATTTGGAGACTTCATATTTATCATGTGAATGTAAGATAAATCACACCTTTGCTGTGTGTAAGGAGAATTAAAGAAAAGACAGGGAAACAATTTGAACAGAGATGATGGGGTGACACATTGATTGGGCTCTGTCTTCTGATAAGAGTCCATTATGATGGATTGTGCAGTGCATCAGCTGCAAAGGGTCTGTAGTGACGTTTGGTTGAGCAAATGAGAACGAGCATCCATACCTGCATGGGCATCTCTACATGGAAGAATAAGCACATAAGTATGTGCCGATTGCATGCATGCACACAATCAGCCACATCGGCACACACACATTATTGTACTTCTGTCTTGGTGAGGACACTCACTGACATATTGCATTCTCTGGCCCCTTACCCTAAGCTTAACCATCAGAAGTAAACACCTAACCCATTCCCTTAACCTAATTCTAATCTAAACCCTAAAACCAAGTCTTAACCCTCAAAAAGATAAATGTTTTGCAAAGTGAGGATCAGCCAAAATGTCTTCACTCTGTAGCAAAAAATACTTTTTTGGTCCTCACTACATAGCAAGTACAGGAACACACACACATACATACATCTCTGGCATGCAGCGGGCTGACAGACAGACAGACAGAGAGACAAGGGTCTGTGGCTGTAAGTAAGGCCCAAACCCCATGGTTGTAGAAACCAGTGAGTCAGCACTGCTGAGGTTATTGATGATGACAGGGTATTAGATTGAGCTCTGAGAGGAGGGGGCACAGACAGACCCATACCCAAACACACACACACACACACACATACATGGAGTCACCGCAGATAATACCCGGCATTCTGTCAGACCACCAGCCCTGGCTTGTGGTGTCTGGAGGCATGTGTGTGTGTGTGTGTGCGTGTGTGTATAGGCGTCAAGCAGTTTTTCATGTTGTGTAATTGAGTGTGCCAGTGTGTGCTCAGGACACTGAAGCTCCGAATGTATCTGTGCCATGATAGTGAGTGCATGTACATGAGTCTTCACAGATCCATTTCAATCCTGGTGGTCCTCAGTTGACTGGTCACTCTCTAAACCACCAAATGACCCTGACTGTTTAATTATAGTCTCCTCTCACCAAAGTCACGCCTGAAATGTATGTTTTATGTGTGTGAGTGTCTGAGATCAGAAGCCTTACTTTTGAGCCACATCCAAGACCATTCTGATCTCAGCCATCCATCGATGTAAGGGCTAACTAAGCTGACCTGGAGGCAGCAGCAGTGGGCACAAAATTCATACGGAAACATGCCATGGCAGCAACATGGTGGCCAGCAAACAACAGGAGACAATAGTTAAGAAACAGGTGATTGTAATCAAACTCCAGTCGCTGCCAACAAGCCGCACATTGTAAATCACTGCTGTTGCGGCTGCTTGTTGCTGCTGACCTCAGTTTATCTTATTAATCTTATTCATCTAAGGCTTTAATGCTGCTCTAGCAATATGAAAAGTAATAATCAGCAACATGATTGTGTGACTGGAGCTCCCATTAAACACACAGCAGTCAAACGCCTGCAGTAAGAGCCTGCTTGCCCTACTGTATATGCTCTTGCTGTTACCCTTTTAATCAGATACATAGTGTCTGAGTCACATTAGTGTAGTCATGCTTGCTGATTATCCAGTTTAATTCTTGTTAGATGTAATAGATATTGCAAGCCCAAAATAAGGCCTAAAATAGATCCGTGGGTGGTGTGGCACTAGCAGGGCTGGGCATAGTGCATATTCTGAGCTCTGTTTCCATGGTTACTTGCGCTTTCTGAAATTGCAGGATGCATCTTGGAATCAGAAGTCCCATTTTTATTCAAACAGCCTAATTTGACTTCTTATTATGTTCTTTCCCTCGCCAATCAGGAAAGGTGCTTTTAAGTTGGTGGACCGTGTTCGATGCATGCCAGTGTCACAGGCTGTGAGCGGTGAAAATGGCCGCCCCAGGCTAAAAGTGTATGGATACAAATATGCCACTGACCACTACTGACTTTACCAGGTTTACCTCATCAACCTACAATCTAAAACCTGGCTTGTCTGTCAATTGGACCTCAAAACTGTCCCTGTTTTCAGCCCATTGACCCCTCCACTTCACACACAGTCAGCACAACAATTAGCAAAGTGACAACAGAAACATAACAAAAGACACCTTTCACACACACATCATCACCAAATCATTAAGCATAACCAGAGTGATCCTAATGTATAATTAGCCCCTGGTGGCCATAACAACACACTCAGGTAAGCTATCTTTAAGTTGTTTACTTCACTACTCATCTTTATGATTCCACATGCTTGATGACATACACACACTTGAATTTTTCTTCTAATTAAAATCAATATATTCCATATCCATCTCTTCACAGCTCACTGATAGCTACACACACACACACACCTCCCCCTCACAGCCTGTCCAGCGGCTGTCTCCCAGTACCCTTCTGTGCGCCTAGCTGGCATGCTGGCATGCTGAGAATGTTTACTTTCACCACAGTGTGTATTTACAGAGCCTAATAGTTTTTTAGGCCGCAACGGCGCCTCGCTTCGTAATGTGTACAACCCACCTACTACCTCAGACTGCCTCACACACTACTCACCCCCAACAACAAATCAAACCTTTGGTATTTGTGATGAGTTCTAATGCAGCTGACACAAAGAAGCAGTAGGAACATCTGAACGTGACGTCACCTCCTCTGTGACTGGAGTGAATGGATCAGATGAAGCTAAAAATAAGGACACAGAGGAGAGTATGTGTGCTATGAGAGGTAAAATGAATGTGCAAAGGTCTCACAATGAATGGACACATGATGTCTTCAATGGCTGTGCTTGACATTTGGCAACCAAAGAGATTTGTGAACGCATGTACAAGTATTTGTGAGCAACTTCGTGTGTGAGAGAGAGAAACAGAGTGACGGAGATGGTGAAGTGTACTCGGATCAAACAGATGAAGCAGATGATACATGTCAGGTGGGACTTCAGGAAACAGCTCCCTCCTGGTCACATTTGTAAGGGATATGGGGAATCTCTTTATTGACCAATTCCTTTGTGGTTAATGATGGTAAAGCTACAAGAAAGTGGTCACTGGTTTTAAAGAAACTGGTACACAGCCAAGTCCTGTGTTTTCTGTTTAGAAAGATGCCTTGTTTTAATGCCGACTGTCTCCTCCTTGTGTTTTGGTTCTTGCTCCTTGCAAGCAAAAATATAACAATACACACTCATGAGAGAGAAAAGTAACATTATGTGCACACAGCCCTCAAGGAAAAAAGCCAGTCCTGCAAAACATTCAGTACTTTTCCATTTTGTTATTCAGGGTTGCGATTTGTCTGTTTCTGCTAATGACTGGGCCAAAAACAATGTGTTGCCATGCTGGCAAACAGAATTTCCAGTACATTCAATTTTAAATAAAGACATCACACAGGGTAACTTCCAAGCAAAAGAGGTGTAAATTTTAACACTGGCCCAAACTGAAAACATCAGAATCTAATGGAGCCAGTAAGATGTTATACAATTAGGAATGAATGCCACCTGAAGGCCACTATGGAAACAATTTTTTTTTAATATTATTTGAATATCTTCTAGTTTTTTCAAACTGTAATTACCAGGGGTGCAATGAGCGCTTGCAATAAGTCATCTCGTGAGCTAAGTGTATCGTCACTCCCCTAATACACACAGTAGCTTTAAGGTTTTGCTTTAAACCTGAGAAAAATGCTTTACAACTTCTCATATATTTGCTCTCTAACAGCTGAACAACTTAGCAGTGTACTCAACCCCACTGAAAGGAAAGGATAGGCATTAGGAGTGGAGTCTGAAACACTCAGCTCATTGTTTTATTTTCTTTCTCTCATTAGACAAAGAGTGTGAGGGAAGAAAACAGGTGAAAATAACTGGCTGCATTTTCTCCACTGGTCCGCTGTGCACAACTCAAGCTGTTGAACCTGATGTCCTGACGCCTGCCTGTCTGTCGTATTCAGCTAAGGTGGTCTATTCAGAGTGAGGGACCAAGGGACACAGCCCCGGGGGGGTGGTGGATGCGCGTGTGTGCAAATGCTCATCTATATGTGTGTGTTGGAGTGTCAGGGAGAGGGAGGGAAGCACTATGAGCAGTAGAGACTGCTTGGTGATGGGTTACCAAAAACACAGCACCAGGGGGACAATAGGACCCAGGACATTCCTGACATAACCCCAGCACACCGGGAAGGAAGTGGAAGGGGGGATTTATTGGTGTTAACGGCCCCTCGCCCTGAGAGGAGGAACGGGTGCCTCTTTTGTCCCCTCTGGCGTTGGAGATGAACTCAATCGAAACGCCTTGCACAGAGAGGACCCATACACACATAATCACTCCTTTGAAAGAAGAGCCACCAATTAGAGTATAGACATATACAGCTATAAAGGTTTAGACTCAAAGGCAGGTTTCTCTGTGTGTGTGAGAGAGAAAGAGAGAGTCAGTATGTGTGCATGTGTGTGTGTTGCTGCATGCCTGCCTGCATGTACTTAATAGGATCTGAATGTAAAGGGAGAGCCAAATGGGATGCTTTCAGCTCAAAGTGCACAAGGGTTGACCCCATGGGAACACTGCTATGAACTTGTTTGAAACAGAGGGCATTTAGTCTCATTTAGGAAAGGTTCGTGTTACACTGAAAGAGACCACAATGGACAAGACGATGTAATACTTTGTTAATTGGCTGGACAGTTATCAAGTGAATGTCCCATAGTGTTACTGAAAATGTTGTATGTGCCACTTAAGAGATGGAACTCATTTAAATGATAGTATCACTTCAATCCTTTTAAACACCAAAAATATCGTCTTGACATTAAAATCCAATTTCTTACATGTTAAAATGACGTGTCATATCACACATTATGCTCATTTTATGCCACACAACTGGTGAGAAGAAACATCCATGTAATAATAAGGAAGGCTGGTTTTGAATTGCATTATAATTATTGACGCACCCTGATCTTCCCTGCACCTTATGCAAAGCATTTTGAAGGTAAATACCTCTTTTGTGAGCAGAAATGACTACAGAAAGTTGACCACTGATGCTGACAAAGAAAGCCTTTTCCCCACAGATACTTGAGACTTACACTCCACAGAAAAAATCAACACCACATTGATTGGAAACTATGTTTAAGCTTATCGATTTAGAAAGTATCAGTATTCTTTGGGAAGCTTTGGAATCTGCCCAGTTCTTAAAGATCCCCTTTATGTTTTTTAAGATTTATGACACACATACAGGTTTGCACATGCAGAATTTTGTAAATTAAAAACAAAACCACTATCTATAAAAGTTCACACCTGCAGAGCCTGTATTGACAAAATCACAGTGTAGAAGCTTTTTGTCCTAGCAGCTACAGGACACCAGCCTGAGCTCAGCCCATGAGTTTCGCTCTGCACTACCCTGCTGTCAGTTTTGAAAGATGTGACCTTCCTTGATCACGTGGTACAGCACCCCTACTTTGACCTGCTTAACAAACCCTGTTAACAGGTGGAGGAACATGCCAAACTAGACAGACACTGCCATCTAGTGGTCAAAGAAGCTGACCTTTTGAGGTTTAACAAACTCAGGTTATGTACAGTATTAAAGTCATGTTGCTTACATAGTTGTAATTCTTACACATTTCCAACTATGTTAATTAACTCAAACTTAATCAACAACTTGTCACTGAATTTGGATAACCTCGTCATCTAATTTCATTCATTTAAATCTGGAATGTGCAACATTTATAAGAAAATAATGAATTCTTCAACAAGATAAGTCTACAGCTAGAGCCAAAAATGCTAACATGCTGATGGTGAGCAGGTGTAATGTCACACCTGACTGGCATCCTAGCATGCTAACACTTGCTAGCATTTGTGTACACAAAGCACAGCTGAGGTTGTTGAGCAAGTTGCTGGTTTTGCAGGAGAAACCATACATATTTGTTCCACATTTTATTCCAGTTCATCCAATATAGGTTATTTCACAGATAAGTGAAAATATTGGTCAACTGAATTCAACATCTCTGAAGTGCAACAAATGAATGTTCACCCACCAATCAAAATTGGCAATAATGACTATTTTTGATGTTGATTAACTTAGACAGGCAAGATGTTGAAATAGTGAAAAAAGTTAAAGTTTTCTTCTAATTGGCTGCAGATTAATTAGGTCAATATCTATCATTAGTGTGCTTGAATCAAACGACCACCATCATCCACATCCAGCTCAACGAATTACAACTAATTCACTGAGCAGCTCTGTAGCCTTGGGTGGCTTTGTTGTGGTTGTGCAGTCTATTAGCTAATTGGCAATATGGTGCAAGATTCTGCTGCTTATGAAGGTGGAATGAGAACCAGAATGTAAACTTTCATTAGAGTGTTTCAACTCTCCATCTTCAGAACACACATAGACTTCAAATGGGAACTCCCAAGTGCTTCCAGCTGGCAACACTTTGGGATAATGATGCTGGATTCCACACAAATGAAGGGTCTAAATATCACCAGAGAGGTACCCGAGACCCGCTCCTCAATGTGCAGATATGTATGTATACATGTATTAAAAAAAATACACAGACATAATTCCTAGCTGTCTTTTTCCACGTGGGTTAATCCTACACACAGTACACATCAAGTGGGAAAACTGATTTGCCACTGTCATCCTGGGCCGTCATAGCTGTCAAATTTAAGCAGCTAACACAAGTCATCAGTACACATGGAGGCCAGCGCACATTGTCCGAGTCATCAGGAGCACAGACTGGGTTATGGTATCCTCATTTAAAAACTCTCTGTGGTTGAGTCATCAGTGCAAACTGGGAACGGACCACCTTCAGTGGTGTGATGTCAAAATGATGGATGAGACAATAATGCTGGCAGAAGAGCGGCCGATGGCTCTCTTTCCTGACATGTTGATTTTACACACCGCAAGAAATGGGAGCACGTGATGCAGAAAGAGAGACCCAACACCCACACATGTGCATTGCACAAGAACATGCCGGTAATATACCCATTCATATCTCTCCCATTCGCACTCGGGCTCCGGGTCTTTGAAGTGGAGTGGCCTTGAATGACTGAATGTGTGAAAGAATGTATACAATAATGCCAACACGCTGTCTGGACTTAAAATGAGTCAGCACAGGGAAAGTAAACAGGTGGGGCTCCCCAAGCAGCTGTTGTTATAAATGGGGGGGGGTGCTGAGTGGGGCTCAGGCTGTTTATTTTTACATGAAACCTCAATGTTGTTTGAAGAGCTCTCTCTGTCTGTGTGTGTGTGTGTGTGTCAGCACATGGGTTTGTGAGGTATGGTTTTCTTCTTGTGGAATGAATTTTAGCCACTTTTCTCATGAGCTGAGCTGAATATGAAAAACAATGTCTGCAAATAAGGGTTATATTAAACATCGTACACACTAAAGAGATTTTTCATATAACATATAACAGTTCAACTGGTCTTGATAGATTATTGTATGGGATTCTTCATAAGTCTTACATTTGCTGGTGGTTTATTAGATACTGGGAGACATAAACTATATCTAAGGTTCACAGACATTCATCAACTGGTCAATATACTGACCTCTGATAAAACAGTTCTTTGCATTATATAAACCTGCTACAAGTCTAAATATCTGCGCTGAGAAGACACTATTAGTGGCTTTTAAAAGATGTGGGTGCGTCTCTTGTTATTGCGAGGACAAAAACGCAAAGACCTGTGCACGGACTCGGAGGGCAAAGCATGGGCTGAGATTTACGAGTGTATCGCTACAAGAGGGCGCCCTACTCCAACTGAAAAGCAGAAAGGGGGATTCCCCTTTGGACAAGTTAAGCATCTCTGCTGGCGCCCGACAGCAGGGGTTCCTAAAATGAAGCAAGGAAAAGTGCCGAGGCTGACATTTTCTCCAGGGTGTCAGCCGAGGGAAGTCCCGGGCTTTGACCAGAAACACCGCAGAGGCTTGGTTTGCAGACAAAATCAGCAAACTGATCCAAGTGCACCACCTCTAAAGGACCGAGGAGAGCGCCCCGCTTGAATCCCATCTGACAGCAAATGAGTGTGTTGTAAGTCTTGCTTTCTTTCCTTCTGTCTGCACTCTCCCACTTGTACTCGGAGAAATAGGTTTGTGCCAGGCTGGTGGAGCTCCCTCATTAGTTCACAGAAATCCTTCCAAATTGGCCCTCTCTGGGGAAGTGCGTGAACACGGACTGATCTGTCAGAGTACAGATCGACAGTACAGCAAAGTGAAGCAGAACCTTTCAGTGTATTGTCCTGTGATTCATACTACAGCGTTTTATTTCATTCCACGAAACTCAGTTGGCCCAAGAAAATATGTTATATCTATTTACTATTACTAATAAATCATAAAAGTATGCCTACAACGCCATCCCCACACTAAGAGGGACTTTATAAAGTTCATAGTAAAGAAGAACAAAAATAAAGACCAGAGAACAGAAAAAATCACTTCAGAGCAGAAGAATGAACTTTCATTTAAAAACTATGACTATGAAACGTTACTTTAGGACTGAGAGGAGAATTTCAAATGAAGATCTGGGCTTAGACAAAAGAATAAAGTAAATGGACAAGAAATGAGTAATAACAACAGACTAAGTGTTGTTGATGGCAGATAAATGTGTAGAGATTGGAGGCGTATTAAAAAATGGATCAAGTTCATGAGCAAAAAAAAAGAAGCTCTAATTCTTTGCTTTCTGTGTAAAAACTCTCACTCATCATTTATCTGGTTCGAGTTTGATTCAGCTGAACTGATTTTTACCTGCTGTATATCTGGTGTTTCCCCCTTTAGGTTTAAACATTTTCCTTTTTCCTGTCCCATCCCGTTCACAGTCAATATTATTGGCTGGTGACGTAGGCGTCGTGCACACGCACATGATTGGAGTTAATGGTTATTATTTTAAATCATCCGCGGGTCAGAACACATGTTTAGGTCTTTATTTGAGATTAATTATTGGAATAAAGGCACCAAAGCGCAGCTCGTTCCGGACTCGGGCCGGGCTGGTCCGCCGAGATGGTACAATAAACACAGGAAGAATGTTGATCAGCTTACAATGGAGCCAGGAGGTGCTCAGGATTTGATCGGCCACGGTGCTCGAATAATGCCGGATCGTTAGACAGGCTGTAGCTGCAGTAACGCACAAAGTAATAACTGCTGTCGCCTATATACTGACAGAAATGATTTTTAAAAGGTTTGTGGCCATCCTCGCCGTTTTTCTGGGCTGGTTTTACAAATGAAACATGTTATTCTGTACGAATTTACAAAATAAGTAGCTCTGAGGCAAATGTGATCTGCTGAGACTGTGAAAGTTGTAAAAGACAAATCATACATTCATTAACACCCTGAGAAAATGTCACCATATGTTCTTTAATTGCCTGTTGTAGACACCCAATATTAATATAACCCATTGACAACAACAGAACCAATCGTTTTGATTCTGACGTCCCTGTACACCGGTGACCTCTCCAGTGCGCTTTTACGCACACTCCTTCCCCGATAAGCTGTGCAAGATGGCAAACATTTATCATGACAAGCCACATTTAGCTGTTTTAATACACAGTAAGAGAAGTGGGGAAAAATCATACCACATCATCGCCACATTTTCTTTGCCCAAAGGAACCATAACGTAATAATGAGGTAACGCCATCACATATTTAATTTGATGCCACTTTTTGTTACATATTAAGAATCCATTTACATATTTTGGTCGTTTGTTGTAAGGCTTACGCTAATAAATCCAACACGTGACTATTATTAGGATGACTTAGTTATAACAATCTGCATCTGCCTTTTGCTTCTGATTGTCCCGTAGCCCCGTAGCCCCGCTAGGCCTGCTCTGTTTCAACAAATTAAACGGTGTCTTCTCATTACGACCTCCATTTGACTGCCTGTGAACAGAGCAAGCCACGGGGCACTTAGAGCAGGCAGCACAGTAACAATCAGTCCATCAAACCGCGGAGGTATTTGTTGTAAAAGTGACACCAGTTGTGTTGTTTGGCGAAGTGTTTGTTTTCGTTTGCGCCTTATATTTGGCTGCATGGTTAATTTATAGGCATCACCAAATTACCCCCCCTCCCTTTCTCTCTCTCTCTCTATTTCTTTCCCTCCCTCTCTCTTTCGCTCCCTCGCACAAATGGTCGGGTCTGGGCTTGATTTTAATGGGGAGTAGCCTATCCCGGGCTCGCTTTACAACCTATGGATGTACTGGACTGTTTCAGTTGCTTCGGGCTTCGGGAGTGAATGGGTGCAGCGCAGTGGTCCACCTCCTCACTATTGACCAGGTCGCACGCGTTTCTCTTGTCCTTTAATATGTTAACCAGGCGAATGTGAGCAGGACGAGACGGCTTTGCATTTGGATAGGACGGTTTCTGACAGAAGACCCAAACTGAGGCCATTGCTGTGGATCTCTCTCGGGACGTTTTTTCAAATTTAAAGAGCGACATTCACGACTTGATACTCGGGTAAGTTTCTAATTTGCGGGTCTGTGCCTGTTTTCCTGTTTTGTGAAGAGCAGATTTCAGTTTTACGCACCACTTATATTCTTAGTAAAAATAAGTGACTCGCTTGCTGCGACGGCCTGTGAATTACCTACAATTTGTTTAAAATGAAGTCAATGACTATCATTACCTTCTTATAGGTTGAGGCTGTGTGACACTAAGTAGGTATTTGGATCGCACAGTCATCGGGGAGCGCTGGATTAGAGCGACTGACACCACAGACAGGTGTCAGCCCCCTCGGTTTACAACTCGCTTGTTCAAAAATCCCGAGGAAAACAGTCCGCGCCTAATATTTAATACAAGGTACAAGAGGCGGGCTACGCGAAGCCAGTGATCTTTAACAGCGTCTTGGATGCACAGCCAAGTGCGGCTGCCAAAGCAAGCAGAGTGCTTCTCGGTTCCCATCTTCCTGGGCACTGCCGTGGCCAAGTCTCCCAAATGCGTTTGCCACTTTTAATACTTTTCCTTTTTGCTTTGGCGCCTCCACATGCACTGAAAAACATTTGTGTGAAAAAAAAATCCGGATGGCATATTTTTGCCTGCTGTTATGTGAGCCACAGTAACTTTGAAACAGATGACTGATCTCAATGAGCTCTGTGAAACGAATCGGGCATAAGAAAAGTATAAGAACAATGACAAGTAGTGTCCTCTTTGTGGTTCATGAGGATTAACGTGGTGATGATTGGACACTGAAGTTCCTATTGGGAAGTGTGTGACGGGAAACCGCAGCTTTAATAAGGAGGAGCTCCAGTCTCTCAGCACATCTACTCTCCTCTCTCAAGCAGCAACAAGCCTGGAAGTAAAAGCGAGTCCCGTACAGATTGCTTATCTTAACTGCTTGGGCAGACTTGAAGTATGCCCCTATTGCACACAGAAACAGTGTCAGCCACTTGACCTACTTCTCACTCTCACCCCAAATGACTGGAATCAGTCCATGAAGAAGGCCTCTGAATCCTCCCTATGCACTGAGGTCAGAGAGAAAGCGAAACATCAAGTTTAGCCAGGGGGAAATGTTTGAGTTGTCTGCTGTTCATCTGGAGCAGGGCCATCCCTTTCCTGTTTTTCCAAATTAATCATCATTATTTAATTGCATCTGACTCTGCTTCCATCAGTAGCAGAGTGAGGGAGGTAAAACCAGGAGCAGCTGAGGGCTCATGATGTGGAAGCTAATCCAAAGAGAGTGTGTGTATACACACCTGTATATGCTTTTTTATGAACCCCAGAGAAAAGCAGGTGGATGGAGATGGAGAAAGCTGTAGTAACACAAGCAGATCATTTTCTTCTGTGGGATTCCTCAGGACTCTTGGCTCCATCTACCTGAGTGAGTAAAGTCAACATATCCATACATTGGACTTCTATGGCTTTGACAGTTTGAAGGAGGTAAAGTAATGCTATCTATCTCTCTTTCTGTCAGTGCCTTACTTTGTTTTTACTAGGTGTAACTATCCATCCCATCCTTGAGTCCAGCTTTTGTCATTTTGAATAAATGACACAATTTGATTCATAAATTAGCTCCACTCAACCATGAGCCTGCTGAAGCTGTCGGCGAATTCAAAGATAAGACTGATCCCCTTTCATATTACAGCTCTTAGTCGAAAGCTACCAAATCAGGCTCTGGCACCTGACCACACAAAGCTTTCTTTGACTGGCAGATTAATATTGTAACTATACTCCACGTGGAATTTCACATGTAGGAATTTTATGTTCTTTCCTTCCTGGATCAGCTCCACCCTCAACATGAATTTATATTTTGACCAGGAGATGGATGCGGTGTGACGAAGCACCACATTACACACTCACATACTTACTCATTCATCATCTCCCCTTTAGAGGAACGGAGTTGAAATGCTTTCTTACCACTGTGTTTTCTCAGTGAGTGACAAATTATGTGTGTGTGTGTGTGTGTGCGTGCTTACATCTCCTGTTAAAATACCTGTCATTCGTTGGCGTGACACCCAAGGCGCCTCTCACCGTGGGAGGAAGATCCGGGGGCAAAGAGTCACATGCTTCTTCCTGCCTCTCCCTACACCCTGCCAGGTCTGCATGTGTCAGCTATACATTTCCTCCAGATATAGAGGGATATGTGTGTGTGAGGTCCACATATGTGTATCTGTACCCACTTAGTACCTATTAATATGCTTATCTGATTGGACACACACAGAAGATGCTGCATGTGTGTGTGTGTTGATGGCAAACTCAGAGTTCTTTGGTGTGATGGGGCTGACATGATTTTCGCAAAGGAGCTAATTTATTTAATTTATGTCTAAAAACACTGACAACAGACTGGATGCATGTGTGCTTGCTGCTAACACAGTTCTGTGACAGTTGGCATGTGAACACAGAGCACAAAGCAACACACTACCTTAAAGTTTGACCAGTTCCTTTCTACCATAGGAATGGGTTAAAGGTGAGTGTCCACTAAAGAAAAAGACAGCATCAATCATTTTAAGGGGTGTTTTGTGCCTAAACCTAACCAAACCTTAACCCTAAAGTCAGATTTATTTTTTTTACTGTAAATTGTAACAGACAAATGGTGTCAGCCTGTAGATAGGGATGTCAGAGCAGAAAACACATCCATGTGTCATCACTCTAGAGGGCATGGACATGTTTTAACATAAGTGAAAACAAAAGACAGACATTCAGGCTCTTCTCTGTTTTAACTGGGAGACCACTGACTTCTGACCTTCAGGTAAAGGTCACTCGGTGCATGCTACCAATGATGTCGAGGGAGAATGAGTGGAGGTGGAGATAGGGATTTATGACATCCTATATAGTGCGTCTTCATGTGTAAGTGGAGGCACATACTGTGAATACTACTAGAGACCATGTGTTGGTCCGTCAACAGTGTGTTTCAGAGTAATGTACTGTACGCGAATCTTCCAAGCACTTAATAAAATGATTTGCGGTTTCTTCCCCCTGCGAGTTCAAAGCAGGTCCTTGGTTTAGAGGTTGCTCTTGTGCAATGGAAAAAAAACTGTTTTCCTGTTAGGTTGTTTTTTTTTTGGGAAAACCACAGCTTTGCCTACCACAACCAGCCTTCAGCGAGCTTTGAAGGAGTGCTCACCTCTCCTCTCTTTAAATCCTTCCATCCCTGTGAACAAGCTACTTCCTCTCATATCCAGGAATACCTCACCTGGCTCTCCCCCAACCACACTGCTGCAAAGCTGCGGTCATGGTTATGCTCAGGTCCATGGGAAATGTTCAGTGAAGGAGCCCTCAGTGCACTCACATTACTGAAAAGTGTACACCTTGGGAACTTCTCAGCATATCTTTATTATCTCTGTTCCCTCAATGCATGACCTTCATCCAGTGTCACACATTGAGAAGGAATCTGAGGCTTTGCTTTGCATGACAGGGCTCTGGGTGTCATCCCTTTCTCATCTTGAAAGCACATGTAGGGGAAATATTTCTTGCGTTTGAAAGCGTATCACAGCTTGATATAGGAGGTCGTAAATTTGTTGAACTCTCCTCCCTTCACTCCCATGTCCATTGCTCTGTCCAAGGCAAAGTGTACAGCTTTGTCCTCCCTCACTTTAAACAGCTATCATTTTAATTTGTGTTATTCAGGACTGAAGCCTTGTGGCACCCCCTTAAACAAAGGTCCCACATGTTGTGCCACTCTAGCACAACATGGCTTTCAGTTATTTTCACTGACACCTCAGTGTTTTTTATTAATCAAATCAAATATTGGGCGATCATCGTCTCCTGCTTTGTGTTTTAGAAAGACACAGTTGCAAATCAGTGTTTCAGTCGAGTTACGAGTCCTACTACTACAACACTGTTTGTTGTTATTAATTAGGCTCATACTAGTAATACACACTTTGCATGCTGTCCCCGTTTCTCATCGCTTACTATAACAGAAAACAAAAAGTTACTATAAACTGTTTCTTTTTGAATAAAACCTGTATGAAAATGGAACAAAGAACCCTTCTCTCTCTACAAATTAGTTTTTTCCCTGACTGGTTTCTCACAAATTAACCCTGTTTAACCCCAAGTCTAGTGAGTCACTGTTGCCCAGAACTTTCTGCCTGCTCATGTCCTTTCCCCTCCCCACACATCCCATTTTCTCACCAAAACACTGACCTCACAGAACATTTCATTAACAGAAAAACACACCGCAACTTGTCCTATCAGCATTTCCCCCCTGCTTTTTTACTAAAGTGTGTATGTACATACATGCAGAGAGCGGTGGCTGTCTGTGAATCTGTGAGAACCTACCTGACCTCATGTTCCACCTCGCGCTGTCTCTCAGCCCTCCTGTTCGGTTCTGGATCAGGCTCTGTTGATTTAAAGAACAACCATCAGACTCAGAGCCTGCTGTGCGAGCTGGGCCGCAGAAGCTGCTGCATTCCTCTGCTGGGCATTCAGTTTCCCCCTGCAGTTGCTCTCACTGTCAGATGCAGAGAAGGAAGGATAGATGATTTCATTTATATGTTTTATGATACCCTTTGAATGCTACGGCTTTGTCTTTATCCTCCCAGGCACATCTGAACCAATGATTAGTTTGCTGGTGTTGTAGCAGTTACTTCAGGTGCAGCAGTTTGCTCTTATAATAACAAGGTAATAGTGACGAATTGTAATGACACTCTTCAGAGACATTTTCAGGTTAAATGTTCCAGAGAGACGTGCACAGAGCCTCTGAACAAACATATGCAAGCCACTAATGAAACCCTCAGCTGTGAGAGTTGACCCCCCGCTGCCCTCGGCCCTTGCTGTTCCTCTTCTCCTCCTCCTCAGTCCCTAATGAATGCCAGTGAGGAACCTTGTGCTTCACCCACCACCCACCCACTCATGCACGCTTCTACAAAGAGCAGGATCACTAATATCTGACCCCTGTTACACTGAGGCCTGTCAATCATGTTCAAATAGACATTTGGTGAGTTGTTATTCATGTGTCCAACAAAAACGCCTCATTCCATTTTCTCCCATATAAAGCTTTTACAACTCTGTTTTATGTCAATGTGAGGTGCTCACAGACTATGTGTTTGGGACAGCGTGGCAGATAAAATGCAATATGAAAACAAAAACTAGTCAAGGATAGCTAGTTTCACCACTTTCTCATAAAACCAACAATTCATTTATTGATCCAAATCTAACATATATGCAACCATAATTCTTGAATAGGATGATTAAGAAATAAAAATGTGAAAACCTCTCATTGTTCTTTTATCATGCAGTGCATAATGATAATGAGATTGGAGATAGACCAGTGGTTAGCCTATTAAAAAGTCCATCATGGTTTTGGGCAACCACTAATAACCCCACCAGGGATTACTGTACAGCAGGCGGGAGGGACAGCAGGGCACCAATTTGGGCCTTAGCTTGCTGTCGTCCCAGAGAGGCACTCCCAGTGATCGGGGCCAAGAACCCCATCTCTCTAGAGCAGTGGGAAAGGCTCCCACTTAGTGGCTCAGCTGTCCCTCACCTATTCTCACATCCCCCAACACCCTCCTCTACACCCAAGCCAAATAAAGCCTCTCAACGACTTCTGTTTTCCTAATCTGTGAACTCTGACAGAGGCACCCAAGCTTGAAAGAGAGACAACTCAACATGGGATGATCTCCCGGTGACAGGGAGAAGCTGAAAAAACGTTCTCCGGAATGTCTCTGCTGAAACCAGCAGACCACCCTGTCATCCTCCTGCTCCTGCCTCCCCCCCTCTCTCTCTCTCTCTCTGCCTGTCTTCCTGCTTCTCCCTCCACTGCTCAACCACCTCTCTTTAATCTAATTCTTTTTGCCCTTCACCATCTACCTTCTCTAATTGGGCTGTCACTAGTTGATTAAAACCACTGAATCAGTTCCACTTGCCAAACAGCCTGAGTAGTCTTTGTGGCGAAGCTACTTATGCAGAGGGCAGCGACTCTAAAAGCCCCATATTTTTTCATCTATTCACATAATGTGCCCATAATATTAAAAGACTAAATATTTAATTCTGCAGTAGTTTAACCACTGGGGATTATAGCACGTTGGCACAAGTACATTTTTCTTGCCAATAATCCACAGAGGACTGTTGCAGTGATGAATGAGCTATGCACTTTGTCTCTGCACTCAAGCGGCTATTCAGTTGTAAATGGCCTAGCTGACACAGGAACAGTGTGGCGTGTAACATGCCAGATAGCAGTAGGTTTGTGTGCTTTAAAGGCACAATCTGTGTCCTCAGTGTAAACAGAAGGGTAGGAAATAATCAATAACCAAGACTGAGATTGACTGGTGCTTAATTAATCAACTTTTAATATGTTGATTAATGCCAGGCTTATTACAGGAATAGTTTGGCATTTGGGAAATAAGTGCTTTCATCGTGATGTGATGTGAACGTTGATAGAGCTCATGTCGGTGTTTAACATAAAGACTAGCAAGAGAGGGAAATGGCTAGCCTGACTGTCCAACAAGTGGCCGCCCAGCAGCGATAATCCATCATTTTTACACTAGGTTTTGGTGCAGATTAAACAATTATGGATCTTATGTTAAGCTAAGCTTCATATTTACTGTAAAAACATGAGAATGACATTGATCTTGTCATCTAACACTTGGCAACAGCGTATTTCCCAAAAATAATAATAACAACAACAATAATAACAATTTTTAAATGAAGTAAAAGCTATTGCTTTAAAATACACCAGCATCACAACAGCACCATTTGTTTCCTTTAAAGTTTTGACCTCTCCTTGGTGGTTTCTTAAAAACGCTGTAACTAACCCGTCCATTTCTGTGTGGTATCTATTGTGTTCTTCAGAAAGACAGAGACATGAGTCTGCAGCTGTTGCTACTTCAACCACATCTAATGGAAGACAATGTCTGCCCCCACTGAGGGAAACTTGTGGCTTGTTAAACACACTGTCGATGCTGAAAGCAGAGGATTTTCTTGCTGAAACAGATTCTTAGACTTTCAGAGGTCAGCCAGCTACACCACTGTGCTGACATCTTGGAAGAGCTTACAGATTCAAACAGATTTTGTGGAAATGACTCATATTTTACAGGTTTTATAGTGACATAAAATAAGTCTTTATGTTTTAATAAAGACCACGTTTTTGCCGGAGTATAGTTTTGTTTATAGTGCTGTCTGAGGATATTGTTAACACTGCAAGTATAGCAACTATTTAGGAGGGTGGAATTAAACAGCCTTGTCCCTGTTCTCTATCTGTTTAACCTACACGCTCGTGTGCCAGACACAGCTGACAGCACCAGACCTCGGAAGAATCTTCCAGCAGGCCCAGCAGCACACGGACCGCACCATATTTAGTCATCCAAAGTCCAGACACAGACCAATGCAGGCCTCCACCCTAATATGTCTCCCCTTTGTTTCTCCCTCCATCTCTCCCTCTCTTATTTTATGTTCTTCCCTTGACTCCCTGCCTGCATCTTTGTCCCTGTCCCTCTCTCTCCTCCTGCTTCCATTCATCTCTGTCCTAACTCAGCCTTCCTCCAGTCATTTCTGCTTTATCAATGCCATGCTCCTAACTGATTCTCTCCTTCTCATGCAGCCTCCTTTTCCTACTTACTTACCAAAGCTCTTCTTCCCTTATGCCTGTTTGTCTTCTTTTCTAGTCTCTTGTTTTTTGTTCTTCCCTCACCTGTCATAATTCCTACCCCTTCCTGCTCCTTTCTAGTACCCCTGCACCCCCAGTCTGGATGCTAA
Source organism: Monopterus albus (assembly GCF_001952655.1). NCBI lineage: Eukaryota > Metazoa > Chordata > Actinopteri > Synbranchiformes > Synbranchidae > Monopterus > Monopterus albus. The sequence goes on from NW_018127956.1 coordinate 747,046, forward strand.
TGAGTTGCTAATTCTATCAGCCTTCTCACCATGCCCTCCCCAGTGGGTGTCGGGCCTGCCAGCTTTACCACGGCCAAACCTTTTAATGGAGTGCCTTGGCTGATCAGCTCCCACCTGCACGCTCGCTTTAACCACCTTGTCCTCAGACGCATCTTTGATCATTGTTCTTATCTGTCCTGACAAAGCCGACTCTTAGTCCAGTCATTTAAGAGCGGACTCATTCCCTGCAGTCCATTTTTATATGTTGAATAGTGTAATAACGGGATTGTTTTTTTTTTGGTAGAATGTTTTCATGCTCAGGTCACTAAACATCTTTGAATGGCTACTTCAGAGCACGGCAGGACAGGAAATATATACTTATATCATTATTCAAAGTACAGTCCAAAATGAAGCAGAAAAGAAGTGGGAAAGAATTTAAACTATGTGGTTACCCTCTGTTTTATGATTGATATAACAAGCAGTTGTACGTCCACTTTGTGACATTTTCTTCCTCACGCTCTTTCACATGTGTGGAATTCCCTCACACTCTTTTCCTTTAACACCCAATCTGCACTTGAGGAGAGGCCAAATGGCTGGGTTTAAGCACTTGAACACAGAAGACTGGTCCTATTTACCAGGCCACTGGGCTCTTTTGGAGGGTTTCTAGCTTTGGACCCCTCACACAAGAAAAGAACGAAACTTTTGTTTTTCCGACTCCCCTTAAATCCGTCTGCCTGCCTCCCCTGCTCAACTGAATTGGATACAGAGACGGCCTTTTGTTCTACCAAGATGAAGAGGGATGCTGTAGTAGAAGAGTGAGGGTGGGGGAAGGAGGTGGGTGTGAGTCATTGTAATTTAATAAATACCTTGCAAAGAAGGTTGGGGTGCCTTCTCAGCCCCTCAGCTGTCTGTTTTGAAATGGGGCTCTTCTAGATTTGACACCCATGTACGTAAAAGGGGGATTAGGAAAGGAAAAGCCTCAGGCCATGTATATCTCTTTCTTTTGCTTTGCCCCAAAGCTTTCTCTCCATCCACTCCTCAATCTTTGTCACTTTGGGACAGAGAGGCCCCTCATCTAACTGTGAATGATGTCATCCAGGTACCTCTTGACTAAGATTTAGAAAGGCTTTCATAGCCTCCTTCTAATATAGAGTATTATTATTACTATGTGACAAATGTGTTACAGTGGTTGATTTCCTGTCAAATTCCTTTAAAAATTAACAGCAGCTATGTCCTCCTAATTAAAATAGTTTCCCCTTTTCAGTATCAACTCTTAAAGTAAAGGTTTAACCAGGGTCACACACAGCCCACTGCTTCACAGCATCACTAGGGATCATAGGGTGACTTCTGCTCAAGCATGACCAGAAGGTTTGGCCAGTTCTGACTTGAAAGAAAGTACTGAATGTGTGGCCGGCATTGAAATTCAGGGTGCAGTCTTTTGCAGCCACTAATGTCTCTTTTTAAATGGTCACATCCTTTCTTGTGGGCCTCCCGTCTAACTGTCTTATCCTTTGACAGTCTTTTATTCAATGAAAACATTCACTTAAGTGTACAAAAGATCCCATTTAATTTCCTGTATATCATAAGGGCAAATATAACTTGTTTTCTAAGGTGCACAGATGTATTTTGATATAGTAGAAATTCAGTCAGTTACTTTCTATTTTATATCCTATTATGGTAAAATATTTGTATAACACTGAGCTTTCTGTTTGTTTCCTTCTCTTACAGGAAAGGCTCTGCTCAGCCTGATGTGAAGGGTCACTGAGCTCAGACACTCGCCGTCCATTGACTCTCAATTATATGCACATAGTGGAAAGACACAGTCATATCCACATAACAACACATACATTTACACGTACACACACACACACAAAGACTCATCTGCACATAATCGCACACAGGCTCTCAGAGCAAGATGAGGGAACCCTGGAGGTGTCTGTTGAGCCTGTGCCTCCTGGCTTGCTCGATCTCCACCTACAGTGCCACCAATCCCTTTGCAAGGCAGCAGATCCCTCTAGACCCTTGCTATGATGACACAGGTGCAGCACGCCACTGTATCCCTGACTTTATCAATGCTGCCTTTGGCAAAGAGGTAACAGTGTCCAGCGTCTGTGGTCGGCCTCCATCCCGTTCCTGTAGTGTGGTGGAGCGGGGTGATGATCGGCCTTCTGTACGCACATGCCAAATATGTGATGCAGCTGATCTTCGCCGTGCCCACCCTGCTTCCTACCTCACTGACCACAACTCAGCCCACAATCTCACCTGCTGGCAGTCGGAGAATCTGAACACCTCACCATACAATGTGACTCTTACCCTTTCACTGGGTAAAAGGTTTGAGATCACCTATATCAGCCTGCAGTTCTGTTCACCACGACCTGAGTCCCTGGCCATATACAAGAGCATGGACTATGGCAAAACCTGGATGCCCTACCAGTTCTACTCCTCACAGTGCCGACGTATGTACAATCGGCCCAACAAAGCAACTATTACCAAGCAGAATGAGCAGGAGGCTCTATGCACAGATGGCTACACTGACCTGCTTGCTTTCAGCACCCTCGATGGGCGGCCTTCTGGCAAAGACTTCGACAATAGTCCGGTCCTTCAGGACTGGGTGACTGTCACAGATATCCGTGTGGTCTTCAGCCGACCCCAGGTACCTCGTGAGCTGGGCCTGGGAGCTGGAAGCAACAGCGGAGGGAGAGACGATGACCCCATGGCAGTGACATCAACGCTGCCAACTTATTTCTATGCAGTAGGAGACTTCCAGGTGGGTGGGAGGTGCAAATGCAATGGACATGCCTCACGCTGTCTGAAAGATAAGGAAGGCAAACTAGTGTGTGACTGCAAACACAACACAGAAGGACCTGAATGTGACCGCTGCAAGCCATTTCACTATGACCGACCGTGGCAGAGAGCCAACGCCCGCGAGGCCAATGAGTGTCTGCGTAAGTCTTTCCCTCTATCTGTCATTCTTTATTGCATGTCATGCTTCAGTTGGTCTGCTGTGGAACACAGTGGATATCTGTCTCTCTTTAATTTAGCACAACAGATTTTCTGAAAGGAGACCTAACACAGTGGCTATTTAACTTTCATGTCTTACTGTACCTTGATTGTAACAAATCATAGTACTAAGAATGAAGAGTCTTATAAATCCAACCATTGTAGAAGTGGCCTATAACTGTCTTGACAGCAACTCAATGGCCATTATAAAAGAACCATTTCACAGACTGCTGTGTTACAGAGTCTCTCTTCAGCTCTATTCCTTGCTTTGCTCCTTTCCCCTTCCTGTGTATCAGGCAGGTATTGCTTCCCCAAGACAATTCCCTCATACACTGTATCTGATACAAATATCCCATTCTCTCAGCTCAAGGAGAGTATGAGAAATAGGAAATTTTGAAAATACTTGCTTATGTCTCTGTTGGATAGAGTCATGACCTTTTCACCACCCATTTCAGGGTGTGAGGACAGCTGTGCAAAGTCAGGCTAACCAACTGAATTTACACACAAGGAAAGAGAGTGGAAGGCAGAAAATGAGAGCCTTAACTATCGTGACCTGTGTTTGACTTTCATAAGGGTAATTAATAGTGCTGCCAGAACATACTGGATGGGTTTGTGTTTGTACAGGTGAGACATTCTGGTAGCGCATAGTGGTTGAGCTGGCAAATTTGGCAGCATCTCTCCAAACACAAGCCCATCCTTTGCTTTCATTTCCCATCAGCTTCTTCTATTTAGAGTTGCTGTACAGGGATTACTCTGAACAAAATCATATTTTCTGACCTTTCTCAAGCATGTCTAAACAGGGGATAACAACACCTCAAGTCACTGGCGCACCACCACGGCTAAGTCATCCAAGAATGTGTGTTTGGCAGTGTTTGCCTTTACCCAAAGACATGCTCTGTCAGAATCCTTTCTAAAAGCTTGTCAAGTGAAATTTCAGCAGCTTCTGTGGCAATTTCTGTTAATTTAGGTGGGTTAAGATTTTGTGTGATAACAGGTTTTTGATGTGATATACATTAATCGGAGATAAGACAATTATCTGAAGTTTGGAAAGGGGACCTGCTTGAGCCATGTCATTTCCGTTCCCATGCTATGAACCTGCACAATCCAACTTCTGCTTTTTGTTACCACCCAAGTTCTTGCCTCTCCCCAGTGCATAAGCGTTCCATACCCCTACCTTTTACATCCTTAGTGAAGGCAGGGCCCTGCTAACGTATATATTCATTTAATGGGTGCATGAAGGTTTTAGACACGTTGGTTTTTACCAGGACGTTGTTCTCTTATATGAGGACGTTTCTGTGATGGTGATTTTTACAGCTTTTCTGTTGGTATAAACAGACATATGTGGAACACAATTCAAGCTGATTTTGCTCGTCATAAAAATGTGTTGGAGTAGAGGAAAATGAGATCATATTAGAAACCAGTATTCCCATTTCAACCTTTAACCATAATGGAATAAAATTATAGCCAGGGAGGGAAAAAACAGGAGTAAATCACTGAAAATTGTGTATATTTTGCTAACAGGTTATAATTGCCCAGTGAGCTGGCTTGAGATCATATTTATCACTGACCAGCGTCAGATCGGTTTAAAGGGGAGCCAGAGGAGCAAAGCCATTTTAGCATTAGACCAGCCAACGAGCCCAGTCTCCTCTCACTGTGTACACTGAAATCTCGATGCCAACACTCACTTACTCAACTCATATGTACAGGCACACACACACGCACACACACATCTAGCCCCTTCTACAACAAATATCATGTAACTCCCTCAGTGTTTATTCTCTCGTACCTTTGCACGCTCCCTCTTTAAAATGTTCCATGGCCATGTCTCTAATGTTACACTAAGTCACATAGATCTCTGTGGGAATAATATGTTACATCTATCCATGATTTCTGAACTAAATAGCTTGGCTGCACTGGCCAACTCAGACGACCTAATCTCAGTGTTGACGCATGGCAATTAAAACCTATTGCAAGTCACATACTACACCTGATCGCACATCCAAACACACCAAAAAGTCAATCCCAGATGTCCCTTGTGCCAGAATTCTCTCTAGAGATTATTCTGGTAGAAATGATTCCAAAATATCATCAGGAGAATATTTACAAAGCTACTTTAGTGTATATTAATGCCTATTCTTAAAATATAGCTGCCTCTTGTTCATATGTCAGATTGCTTTTTTCTTCTGACACTGTGCACAAATGGTGGCAGGCTGCAGCATTAACCCTGTGGCAGCAAAGTGTAAGCATTTAGACTGGGAAAGTGCAGAAGAGTGGCAAGTTACAGAGCCAGGGAGTCCCTTAGGTGTCAACAGAGCCTTCACAAGGCCCTGGGGTGTTTGGGTTGGATGGAGGGTCTGAGAGGGCCACGCTGAGGTCATGATCCTTTCTGGAGTGGTGACAAGGTTAAGTTGATAGGGAGATTGTTTGTGGATAATGAGGAATTTAGAGCAGATGTAGAGCCATATCAATAGCTGTTTCACACTCCAGCTATGAGTCTGTGTCAGTCTATGTGAAATGACATGCCTAGTTGCTAGATATCCCCCCTTTAGTGTAGTTGTAAATAGTTTGGTAGATCTCCTCTCAGTCTAATCAATCATGACCTAAATCTTTTGCCTTGTGAACAAGAACGTTGGGCCTCATTTACTTAAGATGACATTTCTTCTTAAAATCCACTGATGCAGTTTTCATGAAGATTCACTGTCTTTAGATTTTCATTTGGACATTGTTGACTTTCTCACCTTCTCTTTATAATTTCTGTGTGACATTGCTGTGTGTGCACATGGCCCTTGCAGTCTCACACCCTTTCATGGGGACGGTTGAGGAGTTTACCTATGTTTAATCGGAACAACTGGCATGAGCTTTCGGTTCACGAGGACGATGTGAACAATTCTGTGGTTTAAAAACATTGTTATTGTCATAGACTTTTCATAGAGCATTTCTCAAGAACAAATTTAAGAAAACATTTAGGAAGGTATTGGTGCAGTAAATATGTTCCAATGTCTCTAACAGGCTGGCTTTATAAATGCACTACATCAAGATGACTGGATGATGTCTGTGTTCTTGGGACGCTCTTGTACTGTCTCCAGACACAGTCCACCCTGCACTAAGAAATTGGTTATGAAATTCCACGATAGTAGAGGGCAGCCTCATAAAGGAGAGTGTCTGAGGGTGTCTGATGGATAGGGCTATGATTTATCTGCCCGCAGTGTGAGCTACACTACAGCCTAAGGAAACAGATGGATAAGAGCTATTTAGTCACTGTTGTGATGGAGTGTGCTTTTTTTTCTGCTGGCATGGTCAGTACTGTAATGTATATATTTTATGTTGACTTAAAATTGTGACACACTATATCATGTCATAATAGAGTCTGCCAAAGTCACTGCATAAGATGAACAGGCCTTTTGCAGAGTCAGTTGCAGTGTGACATGCTGAGCAGATGATAATTTATGGCGGAGCAGTAGCTCTCTGCTTTTGGCTGTGTCTGCAGCCATCTCGGCCTTCTTTGGCTGCAGCACCAAGGTGCTCTGTTCCCCAGCCCTTCCTCTCCCTCATTTGAACCCAGTCTGCATAAGTCCAGAGTCATGCTCTGGGACGTAACGAGCCCGTGGCCAGACACTATCCATCCCTAATGGACCAGCCAAGCCAGATCCGCTCCCAGTGTTGCACCAGGCACACTGGTATGTATTCATAGCATTCAATACTGAGGTCATGTAAAGGAGGTTTAAATTGTTGTTTGGACTCAGTAATGCAGGTGAGCTGTGGCTGGTTGCAGAGCTGGGTGTTCCAGCTCCGCTGCAGTGTTTCAGCGTGGCGCTGAATAATTTAATAGTAAATTTAACTTATAGATTCCAGTGGAGACTGGTTGATTTGGTATTCTGTTTATGTGCAAAGAGGGGAGTTTCTTTGAAAGTAAACCAATCAGCCAAATAACTAATCACAGTAGACTCTCCGTGTCCATGTCATCACCTGAAAAAAATTCCCACAAATCAGTCTTTGCATCTAAAAAAATTCTAATAGATGTTATTAGATCAAGTATGCCATACTAAACAAGAGAAGCAAAACAACCAGATTTTGAAGTCGAGAGCCTTGTCTCATGCCTGCTCAAACCTTTTGTGGGGGCTTGTGGGTTTTGGTGGGCTCTGCCTCTGTTTTTTTGGAAACTATTAGCCGGAATTAGGGGGACATTGACAGATGGGTTTCTTAGGGAGAGCGGTGTGATCCAGCAGATGTGTATGTATGTGTGTGTCAGAGGAAGAGGCCAGCCAGGGACACATGCTCAGAACAGGGCTCAGACTAAGCTCTCAGATCTGTACAGAGCTATGGAAACTCTGAAGACCACAGAGGCACAAACTTGCTCTCTCTCTCTTTTTTCTTCCTTTTACTCTCTCTTCATTTCCTTCACTGACAAGTGGCAGATGGTTATTTGATGCTGATTAGAATTTCAAAATAGGCCTCATTCCTTTCACAGCATTTTCCCTCTCCACATCTCTTAGTAAGGGCAAGCAGAGGTCAGACCCATGTTCCAGTCATAGAGCAAATACTTCAAGGCACTTTTTAGGCCTGGTGACTATGAACACACAGTACAAATAAAATCGCAGTGCAGATTGTGAAGTTCCACGATTTTAATGACATAAAGAACACCACATTTTTAGTTTCTCAATCACAGCATGGAGAACAGTAGGGATTTTCTTTTGTTCTTGCAACAAAATGTTGTTTTGGTTTGGGTATAACTAAGTTAAGCCCACTAGAATGCTTTCAGTTTCAACAATAACCTCTGAAGGTCCAGCTTCGCAGCACACAGCAGCCTTAAACTGTACTCAGCTGAAATGTTCCTGTTTGTCCTTAAAGGGCGTCAAGGTATGAAGCTCATTGAGATGCCAAATATATACATTAGATGGGTAAAGATGAAAACTGTGTATATATTTGTATGTCACTGGCTGTGTAAAAGGAACTTGTACTACTTATGGAGCTCCTTGTGTATTTTCAATAGACCTTGACAAAGGCTTTATGCCGAAAGGCGCTGGTCTTTTACCTTTGCATTAAAACACTGCACATGTGGCCAGAACATTTGCTTTCCAGTTTGTTTTTCCTGTGTTTGTACACCTTGACAGTGTCCTTGACAGTGGGTGAAGTTGCTCCAGTAACTTTTGCTGTATAAGAATGAAAAGCTGCTTTACCTGCATGTGTGTGCCATGTTCCTACTTTCACTAATTGACTTAAAAACCCCTCCACCCCTCCTTCCTTCACCGCTGGTTGCTGGGGGCAAACAGGGAGCTGACAATTCAGTAACTTACAGCACAACATTTAAATGAACAAGAGATGTTTGTGAATATGTTGAAGGGGTGTGTTGCTGAGCCAGGAAAAGTGATTCTGAGAATGAAACGCCCTGTGCTTTCAAATAATTACACAGCTGAAAAATGTTGTTCTAAAATCAACCGCTCTATGAATCTATTCCACAAGGGGTGGTTTAGCGTGAGACACAGGGGCTGCATTACAGAAAATCCAGGAAGGTGTGTGAGTTTTGCTTGGTGTTGTTTAGGTGTGTGTGCACTAAGAGCCTGAAGCAAGAGTAACTTCCTTTATCTGGTTGAGACAACAGGGTTTGGTCAGTTTGTACTGTAACTTTGCTCTTTGCTTTCATTCCCTCTGTGAGTATTGCAACTTTGGGCCTTGGCCAACCCACAAGAGGTTGATGCGTTGTTCATTCTATGAAGCCACCCATAAAGGTTCTTTGACAAGATAGAGAACACAGCGAAACAAATGCTAGGGACAGCAAAGTGTCAAATAACAGCGTTAATGTCAGCCAGGTTAAAACCCTGGGAGACCATCTGTGGCTGCCTGAAGCCAAGTGTGTCTATGTGTATATGCATCCCCTTACATTTGTGCATGTGTGAGAGCCACATGTAATTTAGTGGTGTGATGCAGCATTTCATCCTGATGCCAAAGCAAACTGGTGTAGCTGTAGCATGCCCACCCTGCTGTCCCAGGGCCCCATCGACTCTCCCCCACAGATGGTAGCAATCAACTCCTGAGGTGCATGTCACCGCTGGTGCTTACTTCCTCTCTATCCTTCTGTAACTGACTCTTGTCAAATATTAACTTTCGGTAATTTTTGCCACCTCTTCTTTTCATTCATATATTTTTTCTCATTTTACTCAAATCATTCCTTGTTCTTCTCCCATATAATTATTTGTGTTTTTCTTACAGCTTGCCTTTTTTGTTGCTTGCTGCTGTAGAGCTCTGTGGTCTGTGGACTGAGAAAAACTTGTGGTTTGTGGCCACCAGATGGAGTTGCTGGTGGCACTGAGATTCAGAGGCTGTTAAGAGAATTATGTATGTCTTTGTTAATGGTGATTCTTATCTCATTATTTTCCTCCTCAGCTTAGCATTGGACAATTGCTTCTCACGTTTAGGTCATCCATCATCAGCTTTTTTGTTTTCTGTGCATTCACAGACAAGCCTTCATCACAACTTGATCATATTATAGTAAAACATTTTATTCCCCTTTAACATTTCTGCTGTCTTCTCTCTCCACCGTCACATTTTATTTCTAAACCAGCCCAGGCATCAGATGTATCTCCCAGGGTGGACCTCATGGTTGTACGCCAAGAGTCAAAAGTACATCTTTTAGTCTCAGTTTTTCCTGATTCACCATGATAATTTGATTGTGCAACAGTTGTCTGCTTCTTCCCCTGTACTCTTTTCTGTAAGATATTTAAGTGGTTGAGACAGACAGAGAGTGGGGGCCAAGGTGGGACAGAGATAACAATGTTTATATGTGGGGAAGTGAAGTGGACCAGAGCGAGGGTAGAGCTAAGGACTCAACACTGACCCAAGCCCCCGCAACCTGGCAGCCCTCCAACCTAATCTTGTTAAAATCTTTCCCTGCCTGATGCCATCCAGAAAGCAGAGATGGAGGAAAAGATAGAGAAGAGAAAGATGGCTGGGGAAGGACACAAGCAAAAAGATGGAGAGGTATCCAGTGAGAGTATAAGATGGGGGTCTCATGAATGTAAGAGGAGAGGGGGAAGCTTAGGGGAGGGGTGGGAGAGGAATTAAGGGGACTCTTAGTTCAAAAGGGTTCCAAAGAGCTGGCTCTTAAGTCCATGGCATGAGGCTAACCACAGAAACCAGTGGAGTAAGAGAAGGGTTGAGATGTGGTGTCAAAGCTAGAGTGAAAGATACAGTATGTCAGTGTGTAAAAAAAAGGAAGTGGGGATGAAGTGGTTTTGTTACACAAGGGTAGACGCACGGTGGATGTAATTCACACAGCAGGACTACAGGAGGTGTAGTTTCCTGTTAGTTTTCAGCTTGGAGTTCTTAAAAACGTTGTCTCACCTCGCTGTCCACAGCTCATTATAGTGTCCACCGGTCTTTACATCTGTTTATGTCTCAATTCTGCTGAAACTTTTTGTACCTGTTGTCATTTGATCCTTGTTGATTTGTGAACAACCTCTTGAAACAGTCATCTCTGGTGTGTGGGTGCATAAATGTGTGATGTGTGTACTGTCCACACTGTACACTGCCTTGGCTCTAATGAGGAGCTAATTAACCGGGTGTTCCCCCAGTGCTCTGAGCAGGTGGCTGGAGCAGCCAGGCGGAACTTAGCCCAAACACACACAGACGCATACCACACACACACACAGGGGCCCATATAGCTGGGCCTCTTTGGCCAAGAAGAGAGGGCACCCAAGGGGGGCTGTCACAGATCTGCACCATGGCCTGGGCCAAGAGGGGAAAGGTGGTGGTCAGAGAGCAGCCCAACATTCAAGGATCAATTTTAGCCTTGGGATTTGGGTTTTGCAAAGCCATCCAAAATCAATTGGCTGTGCTTACTGGCTTGGCTTTGGTTAAGCTGAAGGAAAAATGGGGTTAGATTTATCCCTCACACATGGAGGGGAAGAAAGACACAGTGCACTGTGCGAACACACTTGCATATTATTTGTTGAGCTCAGTCTTTATGGGTCAATTTGTCATTGCATGCTTGACAGAGCAGTCTGTGAGCTACAGTAGTTCCCAGCACATTCAATTATGGAGGCACCTGCTATGAAAGCTGTGATATTTATCTGTTAACCTACCTTACCTGATGGTTTCTCACATTTTTTCTGTAGAGTAAAGAAGTGACCTAAATCATAAACTGAGATGTGTACAAACTGTGCAGAGGAAAACATCAGGTAAAAGCTAAATATTTACTGTAGCATTTGTTCTGCTCATCTTGATGACAAAGTGGTGAAAGAGTTCTCTGGTCTAATATTTTCCTGGGGATTTCTCTTCCTTTGTTTTTGCCTCAGCATACCTCCATTAGCCTAGCCCATAGCTTGTGTTTGTTGTTTGATTTCCACGACAACATCAGGAAGCAGCTTTTACGCATCCTTGAATCAGCCACTGACCCATAAAGGGACCATGTTCGCTCAAGGATAACAGCTTCTCTTCAGACTTTCCTTATTGTGCCAAAATGTCTGGTTTTTCTCTAACAAATAATAACTTTATAAAAAAAAAGACTTTCATGTGTTAATGAATTGAAAAAAATGGCCTTTGATGGAGTTCATTTGCCCCCTCTGAGCCTGATTTTGGTGAGTGGAGGTGCAGCGGTGGTGGGTGGTGGAGGTGGCATCTTGGAGGAGATGAGGTGTCTGTGTGTGCACACAGGCACTTTAAAGCAGCCCCATAAACATTCCAGGATGTTTGAGTAACTGTAGCTCCAAGCTGACATTAACGGCACACACAGAAACACACGAACACCTCCTTGAAGCTACTGTGACTTTGTGCTGATTAGTTTTTCTCATTAACTCTAAATGACACGTTTTCATTGAATCTAAAGCACGTCACTGCTCTGCAGCCATTTTTTAAAATGTCTTTGTCTTTTGTCAGATACTAGACTGACTGCTATTTCTCTCAGACACTGTCACTAAAAGTCTGACTGCTGTTAAAGTCATCACAGCTACACATGTTAAATCAATCAAAGGTTAAATTCTGCAGCTTTCTTTGCATTTGCCACACTTGAACATGTTCTCTTTTATGTGAGACTCTGTGGGCAGATTTAGTCTAAATCAAGAGGAAGTTGTGAGAGGCCTATCGGTACTATCCATTGCTTTCATGTTCCACTACAAGGTGTTAATGGGCACAAGTGCTCACAGCTATGTGTGTGCTTGAAATGCTTGATCATAATCGCAGCCCCCCCACCCAGTTCTCCCCCACAGCCGCCCCAGACGCTCACCGGAGCTGGCGTGTTCTTTGTCACACTTCCCTTAGAAGAAGTTGGACAGGCTATTTAGTCGTTCACATGTGGACACACTAGATACAGATACACACATACACATATATGCACACGCACACAGAATGGACCAGTTACTCAGTCAATATGTAATCAATTTGGAAAATGTAGTTTTTATCAGTTAAAGCAGGGATTAACCATATCACTACCACTAAACCTACATTTAAGATAAAAAGGCTTTTAACTCACTTGATTTGCAAACTTGTCTCAGTATCCCACACTGCCTAGAACTTTTTATTTAGGGTCAAAGGTCAATCCTCATCTGTGGCTCATCTGATCATGAGAGCACACCAAAAGATCCAGCAACATTTCTGCACAAACAGTGCTGCCTCGATATGAGTTATACATAAAACTATATTTTCATAACTTCTTAATCCCAAACAAATGGGACTACATAATAACCTGATACAATTGGGAAACAGTCTGGGAATGTCCCCACCCCCCTTTTATTTTCAGGGTCTGCACCTTGGACCTGCTGCCAGGTTTCTCTTTTATTATGGATGGAGATTGCATTGTTCACAACTTGCATTGCATTTAATTATTTGTTACAGTATTACATTACTTGTTATTGATATTTATTTTTTCAAGTTCACTCCCATCAGATTAAAGTTAGTTAGGGTCTGCTGTGATTCCCCTAATAGTTATCGATTGCCTAGCTGTTGAGTTTTTGGGCAAACAACTCAGCTGTACCTATTTATTTGTGGAGAGCACTGAACTGGAACTAAACTCTGCAAAAGTAGTCTTCAAAGCCACGGCCCAGTGTTCAGATTCCATGTCTGACTCTGATTTAACCACCAGAGAACAAACAAGAAGGGTAGGTTCCTCATTAGACTGCTCAGATGCAAACCCCACATGTAAAGAGTGAACAAGGTTAATAATGTCAGAGCTGGCTAATGTGGTATGGAGGAATCAGTGGAAAAACTGAAAAAATAAAAAAAAGCTGAAGCAATATCGAAGAACCAGTTATTTCAATTGCAAATGAGAGAGAGACAGTGCAGCAATGTGACCTCACTTCACATCTCCTATAAATTGTGGCTTGCCCCATTTAGAAGACAGCTAACTCAAGCCTACTTCTTTATCTGAATCCGGCTCGTTTTTTATAGATTTCAGGAGCCTTTTCTCATCAGTGATTCATGAAATTAATATCTCACTTTCCAGAGATTAATAACTAATGGGCTGAGAGAAGGCGAATTCATACATTATTAAATGGAGAAAATGAGCTCTGCAAATATCACTTTTGACTGATGAGTTCTGGAATAGCAGCCAAGCACACGGCCACAGATTGGATCATAAACCACTCACGATCATAATGGAAAAAACTCTCCCAGCTTTCGTGTCATATACATGGTGGTACGCATATGTTTTACTGCAATGAACACTTAAATTTACATAAATACTGTGAAGATACTGTAAACGTTTACATCTATCTTACTCGCCTTTGCTGATGCAGTCCTACAAATAGCAGTGTTAACTTTCTTCTCCCCTCCGCAGCGTGTAACTGCAACCTCCATGCCCGCCGTTGTCGATTCAACATGGAGTTGTACAAGCTGTCAGGGAGGAAAAGCGGAGGGGTCTGCATGAACTGTCGCCACAACACCGCAGGACGCCACTGCCACTACTGCAAGGAGGGCTTTTACAGAGACATGGCCCAACCGATCACTCACCGACGAGCCTGCAAAGGTAAGCCACAGATTTGAAAGCAGTGTCATTCTTTGCTCTTTGCTCAGTGTGCTATAAATACTCATTGATTTTGCTGAAAACTTCTTAGAAATCACTTTTTCATTCAATAGAAATTTTACACAGAGATCAGGGCAAACCGCCAGTGTTTCGACCCTTCTTCAAGGCAGATGTTTTACTTTGAGCCCCTTTTACACTAGACTTAAAAATGCTGGCAAACTGCCGCTCCGGTGTTCATTTTACACACATGCCACAATCCTGGTACAAGGATTGGCGGCCACTTTGAAAATAAACAGATGTCTGCTATCTACAGTACTACAGTTATAAATGGAAATCAGGAACTGCAGTACTATGTGTATCCGATTTCAGGTCTGTATGTCTGTTTGAGGGCAGGGTTACACTCATTCAAGGTTCCCGCATCTTTCACACAAAATCCTTCCCACAGGCTTCTGCAGAGCATTGGCTGTGTTTATTCATGCTTTACAATGTAACGACAATGAAAACTATCACAAAATATAGTTTTAATTCTGAGAATCACTTTGTTCTCACTGACACCGCCTCCTCTCCTCATTTAGTTTTTATTTCTCTCACTCACGCGGACCTCCAACCCCAATTTTGCCTCGTCCCATTTATGCAGGTGAACTCATCTCAGCAAAAATAACACCTCTCACTGAGGCATTTTGGAAGGTCATCAATGATCCCCCATGCCAGTAATGTACCTTTCACACAGAACGGCGAGGCGCATTGAATGGGCGGTGTAAAAGTGGCTATGACTGTTCACACAGCGCTAACTACCCTGTTCTTCATCTGCTGTCAAAAACATAATCAACAAGCACTCTGTGTTTACAACAACTAATGCAAAGGTTTTAGTATCACTTTTGTATATCAACCACCACTATAGTAACAAAATGAATATATATTTAAAGGAAAATGTAATCGATTACTACAATAAGCTTAGTTTGACATTTTGAGCTGTGCTAAATGCTTTCACAGTGTTCAAACAAAGGGTGATTGAGGTATTCTAAAACTATTAATACTTGTGTAATTATATCATTTCTGAGAAAGCATAAACGAAGGAACATGTTACGACTGGAAACACACAGTCACAGTAACTTGAAGTAAAAAAAAACATCAGCACATCTGACTTGTTATACCATAGCAGAGAGAATTGAATTGAGACTCTGCCTGACGTGTTTCTGGCCATTCTCCATACAACATAATACATATTATCACTTGATCAAGACATTTTTCAGGGAAAAACGTATTTTACTTCTG
The DNA here is from genome assembly GCF_001952655.1 of Monopterus albus. Lineage (NCBI taxonomy): Eukaryota > Metazoa > Chordata > Actinopteri > Synbranchiformes > Synbranchidae > Monopterus > Monopterus albus. The sequence continues at coordinate 762,251 of NW_018127956.1, forward strand.
TTACTACTGTATTATTTCACATTTGCAGTGAATATTTTTCAGCCTGATATTTAACTGGAAGCATTGCAATCCTCTGACTGGACTCATTGCAAAAACAACACCAGTTTCCTGTACTTGTTGGTCAGGAAAGTACTCAAATCAACAGCAGAGACGGAGGTTTTTTCCTGTTGCTCCTGATGAATGTAAAAAATCATTTCCAGAACATAAAAAACAGCACTGGTGAGAGCTGCCAGTGCTCATAGCCATGAAGATCTTATGGGTGAAATTTCATAGTGAGAATCTCCCACTGGCTTTCACTCAGTTTTCCTTCTGCAGCCGACCCAAGCTGTAACCCAACACCAGAAGGTTTGAAATGGCATGGTATCAGGCCACAGTTGCCCTTGTTAGCTGTGCTGAGATGTTAAGCCATTCATCATATAATGGCAATGACTCCACAGTGACTTGGTTACATACCTTAAAACCTAAGTCATTTGACAGACACTGAAACACTGACAGAAATAGATCTGCCTCAGTCCCAACAGATCAGCCCTGAGATCTGTCATTCCCTGCAGGTGTTCCCTAATCTTCCATTTTCTGCAATACCTGGGAGTGTGATGCTTTCACACACATGCAGGTTCCATGACACTATATGGCACTATGAACCAGTAGTAAACAGTTGATCTTTCTCCATCATACACGGTACAGATGTGACAAAAATGAAAGTTAATGCTCGAAAAGCCTCTGCTGAGCAGCTGGCTCCATGACTTCTGACAACTTTCATTATGACTTAGTACAATCTTATAAAACGTCTCTTTTGGCATCCTTGATTTTATTTTTCAATTCAGATTTTTTTATTTTAATTTTTTGTCAAGGTCAAGACAGAGGTCGAAGGTGCAGTATGACTGAAGAGTTTGAGTGTCACATGTGAACTGGAGTTATGACAATAAAATACAGGTGTTTCCTAAAGCTGAAACAGGAGAGGTGAAGGCTGGGGGCAGTGCAGAGATAATGAATGCACCATGTCTGTTTCTGATCAGACCTGCTCTAGATGGGTGTCTATACGCAGTCTGAGAATTATGGTGAAACTATCTCATTCCTGCCTCCATCACCACCACCACATACACCCCCCGCATACGCTAAGTACACACTGTCTTCCTTGCTAGATACTAAGGTGCCCTTTCAAAGTGACACTGCACAGCTTCAGCTTACTGGTTCGGATGCCCGGGCAACTGTGTCTTCGTGAACCCTTTACAGTGTCACAAACATTAAAACAGTCAGCGAATTAAAGAAACAAATATCCTGGCTGCACTATATGAAGAGTTCAAAATACAAGGTTTGTAGCCATACAGCTGACCACAGGGAACATTGGTAAAAAACATTTAAAATGGGGCCATAGTTCATGTGAAGCTCTGCCAGCCAATATAAACCACACTGTTGAAAATGTCGTAATTCCTGAAGCCGGGCAGGATATTTACTGTCACTGTGGACAAAAACGTCTTATGCATACTAACTTACTAGGGCAGGGCAAAGTGAGTAGAATAGTACATATAGCAGCATAAAATCTGTAGCAAATCTATGAGAAACAGTATTGCAATTCTTATTAGTTCCACCAGATGGCATAATCTCTTTTGGGTACTCCCAAGAAACGGGAAACCATCTTCTTTACTGTAGGGCTGACACATGTTGTACTGGAAACTTAGGCTGTTTCCTGATGAAATTCATTGAAGTGAACCCAGAAGAAACCAGATATATGGTGTCTCGCTCGCTACGAGGCAGTTTGTGAGACAGCAGGTTAAACACCAGAATAGCCACCACAATTATTTTTGCACTGGCTCTTTCTTTTGTTTGTTGGTTACCTTTGTGGATTTTTTGACTTTGTATAAATAGTTTTTGCCATCTTTTGCATAGCTTTGTATGTTATTTATTTTTACCTTTTTATCATCGGAAGCTTTTATCCAGTTGTTCATATTATTGCATTCAGTGAAGAGTCGCTGTGCATAGCAGGGAGCAGGACTTTTATTTATTTTAACAATCAACTAGCCACCAGAATATAATTGACTCTTAAAACATATTTTCCAACCGAGGGTACAAATAAGGCCATGTTGTCCAAATTTTGCAGCTGCCAGTAACTGCAGATAAAGAGCAGTCCCTGCCATATGAACACAGAAAGCACAGAGCAACACGGTTAAACTGAGCAAACGCTTGTCAAATCCCAATGCGGTCGGTGCCTGTCACATCCGCAATCACACAGGCTTGAAAAGTCATCAGCATCTGAGAACTTTTTACTGCTTCTTAACTGGCCCAAGCCTCTGCACATAAAACTTCAGAGAAAAGTTTGAGGAGAAGAGCTGGGGGGTGGAGATTGACACATACACCCACCACCATCGCCGCCCCGAATACTTTCTGCCTATTCAGATCTGGCAGTACTGGTTGTTTACTGAACTTTGTAGAGGCAGTAAACTCTGATGTCTTACAACAAACTATGATTGTTTAGAAGGGAAGTGAGAATGCCTGTCATCCACATGTTATTCATACTGACTAGATCGGGTTGGCAGCCCATGCTCTTCACAGATTAGCTGGTAAACAATGGCTTGTCGTTCCTTCTGCTTTGCCACATGTCTCGACAAGCGTGACAGAACGACACCAGACTTGTGTCAGACAGATCACATATCAGGGAGTTTATCCCATGTGTTTTGACACAGGGAACATCATCCCACTGGCAAGAGTAAACCTAAACTCAAATTAGGTTATTTAATTTTGATCAAACCAGCTTGTTTAGATTTCAGTTGAAATCAGAGCAACCACTTAATGAACAGTGTAGAATAACAAATGAGCTGAGGCTATCCTCTGTAGACCAGGGGTTCATACTCTGTCTCTTAGTGCACTAATCACCTGGTTTTATAACACAACACGACACAGGCTCTGAGAATGCCAGAAATTCCCCAGTATTCCATGGACACTGTATCATTTGGGAACAGTGGCATGAGCTCTGGCCCTGTCTGGCGAATAAGAGCTGTGGTATGTGGGTGATCATATTCATTATGTGGCTGACAGAGCAACAGAAAGATCCTTGTCGACATGACATCTGGCCTCCGACTCAGTCCTGTGTCACAAATTCTTACTAAGTGCCATGAAAGCTTCACGGTTTCCTGGCTGGACTAACATGACTCAAATGGTGGAGATTTTGCACGGACACTGAAGCATCAAATTTACGTCTCTGTGCACAACTTCAAACAGAGTACAACTACTTTAGTACCTGTGGACCGCTTGGCCTTGCTGAAAAAGACAAACGTGCTTCTGAAGATCTGAAGATCTGAGCTGCAGTTAGTCCCCATCACCACCACCACACAGCTCTTGGGTCAGTTTCAGACATTACAACCCTCCCTCCCTCGACACATTCAACAGGTGGTAGAGTCTTTAAGGCCTCTTTAGCTAAAATATGTCCACCACAAATAAACACATTCAAATTTCCGTCAAGTGGTAGGGAGAAACTGTGACATGTTTGCAGCTGCTTTTCTCTGGAAGGCCCTGTAACAAATTGTTGGGTTACTGGGTTTTTCCCCGAAGTGTAATTGTGGCCTTTCTTGTCTTTTCTTGATAAGCTTTGGACAATTACAGCTATCATGTTACAGTCAAGTCACTCCAAGTTTGCTTTAGTAATTTTGCACTAGCTTGCGCCTGTTTTCCAACGAATTAGGTGGAAAATATGGGGAAAGGTTTGTTGTATTTTTTGGAAGCATGTCAGTAGATAAATAGAAAAGGATTATTTTCTGTACTTTCACTTTATTTTGAATACAGTGTCAAAGTGAAAACCAGTCACTCACACTGTACTCAAGAAGATGTAAAAGTTTTTATATGTCACCTACGTATGTATCTGTCTGGCTGACCCCACTGTGAATTGTTAAGTATGTGTTTATTATCTGAAGAACAAATGCTTCTTGGTTGAGCCGGTGCGTCCACAGTTTTGGTAAGATTCACTGCACTTTATGCTGTTGAGCACACCAGAGGCTCTGTTTGGACTTTACTGAAGTGCTGCGCCTCTCACTCTCTTCCCATTTCTGTCTTATCCCCTCCTTTACTTCTTATTCTCCTTTATCTTCTCACACACCCTATAAATCTCTGTCAGAAAGCTTCAGACCAATCCATCAGCTCTTGTATTTAACAGCTCTTCAAACCAAAACAGCCTAATGTGGCTTAATGTGGTTTAAATAAATCACCTAGAACCGGCAAAAGTCATACAAATGTTGCCAGAGTGAGGTCACTGGAGCATTGCTTGTTGCTGTTGGCAATTTTTTTTAATGTACCGATTGAACTTTCGGGAAGTGATGAAACAGGAGAGCATGTGTCACCAAGCCGGTATCAGTGTAGCATTTAGGAAAGCGGAAACAAGCAGAGTGGAGAGAAGAGGCCGCCGTGTGCTTTTCTGGTTCTCCTGACAGTGATGCAATAGATGCATCCCTCCAACCGCCTGTCTGTCTCGTTGTTGTTTTACCTGTCCCCTGCCATCTTATGCTTTCAGCGTTTTTCCTTGCAGCAAAAGCCAAGCACAGAAGCAGGCAAAGAAGCAGCAGGAAAAGGGCTGCTTCAGTCTGAGGTTTAAGTCCAGAGCCAAACATTCAGTCCTAATGCATATCTGTTGCAAAAAGAGAAGATTACAAGATCAACCCATACCCTGCCAAGATTGTAAAATACAAGAAATAAGCCATTGTCTTGTGTGTGGAATTATGGCATAAATATTAAAAAATAAATATCAATGATCATATGTTTCTCTCTCTCCCCTTTTTCCTATATCACAACACTCCCTCCCCCTTCACACCTGTCACTTATGTCCACCCTAGCATGTGACTGCCACCCTGTGGGCGCAGCAGGCAAAACTTGCAACCAGACCACAGGCCAGTGCCCCTGCAAGGATGGTGTCACTGGCATCACTTGCAACCGCTGTGCCAAGGGCTACCAGCAGAGCCGCTCACCTGTGGCCCCCTGCATCAGTGAGTAACTCTTACAGACACTACCAGTCACTGCACATCACACTGACAAGTTACATTAACTTCAGCTTGGTAATTTTATCACCTTGTCAATAAGTCACTCACAAATGGTATAACACACTGTTTCTACACAAAAAGTAGCACATATCCAAACCTTGGCAATTACTCAGCTTAATTGGAAGCACACTTCCTAATAACCTAAAATCATTCAGGCCTTCTGACAGGCACCACAACTCTATCTCTTCATGTGTTTTCATTGGGTGCAGCCCAAAGTGTGCACAGTGAAGGGCTCAGGTGTAAACTGCGACTAAACTGAAACGTGACCTTTGTTAAAGACACAAGGAAAAGTTGAAGAAAAGTGGAGAAGTGACTCATGGTGGTTCTTAGAGAGTGCCATTATAGATGTTTAGTGTCTTTCAGTTTAACTCAGTGGAGAGCTGGTTGTGTTTAGTTATTGGGATTTAGTATGTGCATGTGTGCTCTAGTTGCAGTAGTTTGCATGTTGACTACACAGGTTTTTAATTTCCTGTGACAAGCTTGAGAGTGTGCGTGTGGACTATGAAATCTGGCTGTGCCTGGCACATGCAGGCATGTGTAATAGAGGGCAACTTTCCACCACACTGTGAGCCAGGTGGTACAGGCACACACTGCACACGCTCACAACCTCCACCAAAGCAATCCGTGCTACCCAGCGCTGAGTACTGAGCTCTGTCACGCTGTGCCACATGGTGCCATGTTGTTTCTCTCACATGCTGCTCCTAAGCAGATGGTGGATGGGCAAGAAGGGCAAAAAAAAAACTGTGGTCATGGATGGCAGACCCCACTCATTTGAGTGCCAGAGAGCCATCCAGTGAACACAAGAAGAATTGTGCATGTGCTTTTAAGTACGTGTGCACAATTGGATTCATTACAAAAAGCTTTAATGATAACTCTATATGTTAATATGGGCTCATGATGAGCATCTTGCCTTCTGTTGAGGCTCCGGGAACAAAAGATAGGCCCATTAAGCAGCCAGTTAGTATGATGGCAGCAACCCTCATCTGAATGATCCTTTCATCATTTGTCTGTCTTCATGTGATGTGGCCATGAGGGCACTCAGTCTTAAAGTGGCTTATAGCAGCTGTGTCTGCCTTCACCAAGCTCCCTGCCCTTGTTTTTTGTTGGGTTTTTTTTGGTGGGATATCCATAATTT
>NW_018127956.1:768632-783685 GCF_001952655.1 Monopterus albus
CACCACCCCCCCCCCCCCAATCTCTAAATCCAATCAAAAGCAAATCCTCTGGGTGGAAGCTAACCTAGTGTTCCAGTAACTGTTTACAGTAAAAGCAGAGGGTCTGTTGTTAGTATTAGCATTTGTATTGGACAGACAGTGGCTTACGATTAGAAGGGAAGTCCTGGAGGAATTCCACAAGGCACTTTTTAGTGTAGCCAGCGGGCACAGCAAGGGAAGATGGCATCTGTCTCAAGATGATCCAAACAAAATTGCCCTCTTGCTATCTGCCCATCTGTCTATACATGCCTGCCTGGAGACGACACAGCAGGGTTAACCCAGCATCTGTTAGGAGAGTCCAAGATTAATCTAGTGCAACTACCTTTCTATTTTAATCAGCGTGGCACAAAGAATAACTTCTGTCTCAGTTGTATAATGTGTGCCAGCGCCTGAATGAACAGATTTATCCAAACTACATGGTAAATTTGTGGTATATTTACAGCTTTTAAAACTTTCATTTGGTCTTCTGAATGCCATTATTTCCACTTAGATTGTCTTAAGATCTTTCAGTGTATTCCTTAAAGATGGCAGTGAAACCGCCACATTAGTTTGTGGTTGATTTGAGCCTGTCTTCCCTCTCACCAGCAATAAGTCCCCTTGTCATTGTTTATCTAATATGTCTGTCTGTGATTCCCCATGTGTTTTCATAGTCACCATACTGCCATAAGCCAAACCTACTGTAAAACAACACTTCTCCTCAATACTAAGTTTACCCTCTGTATTTTGTTGTATTAATATATTCACAGAACCTGCCCATTCCCACTCTTTGAATTACTTTTAATGAATTCAGGCATACTTCATTTCTTTGACCACACATACACTCTTAGCAGGCATCCAACAAAATCATTCAGACTATGCTTGAACGTTACAGATTTACATTTGACCAGTGAAATAACATTGTGTTTCTGGTGTGTGTTTTCAGAAATCCCAGTGGTCAACCCCACAGCTGTGGTGAGCAGCACAGAGGAACCAGCAGGTTAGTATACGCTCCATGCACCTCACCCATAAGCACCCCTGCTTTGTGAGAAGCACAAAAACATATTATTTGATATTCCTGGACTTGAGTTTTAAGGTGTTGTATAAATATTAATGGATGGTGGGTCCTTTTGAAGTTGTACAAAGAAAGAGAGTGCACTGGGGCAGGTAGAATTTTTCCATTGTCTTGGCACAATGGAACCTGTGTCCTTGGCACAGTTTTTCCAACCGCTAGCCTCAAGTTAGTGGAGCCTCACTGTGCCCAACGTATAGCTGCAGCTTAAAGCCAAGGCCAGCAGATAGATAGGTGATTAGTTATAGTTTAGCAGGGCGATATAGTGGAAGGGAGAGTTTTGAGGTATGAAAAGAGTGCTGGCAAGTGACTGAGGGAAATTTGTTCACTCTCTCCCTCTAAATCTCCAGTTTATGCTCCACTCAATTACCCTTCCCTTCCCTTATTTTTTATTCTGCGGCTGTTTGATTTAAATGGGGTGTTGATTTGGAAATGTTGATTCATTATTAGCTTTATAACATATATCATCATGTAGGCTGCAGACTGTACCCTCCACTTTCCCAGTCTATGCCATTCTGCCACTGTTAAAGTACAACATTCAAATATTAGACACAGTGCAGTTTGAAGGTCTTACTTATAGGGTTAAGGATATTCGTAATGCCGAAAGGTCGAACCTGGTCACACAGCCAATGTGACTGTTGCATACAGTAACCACAAAGGTGGTTCACATTAAAGAAACAGAAATACACTGATTTGCTTTCTGGCGAAGAATTATATTAGAAGACCGATACTTCTCTCATGTCTCTGCAAGTAGATATAGTTAAGCTGAGCTTAGTGGCTAGCTTTGTACAAGACTGGAGTCTTTGTCACTTTTGCAGTTTGTTTGTTTTTTCAGATTTAGTAAACATGACATAACATGTTAAAAATAGTGAGCTTTGGAGATACTGGTATCAACTTGTATGTGGATTTTATTACTTTTGGACAAAGCTAGGCTAGTTCCTAAACTAAGCTAACGCTAACTGGCTGCTTAATATTAATATTGCTTAATATTTCCTGCTTAATATTTACCAAACAGACATGACAGTGGTATCAGTCCTCTCAAGAAAGTAAATAAGTGTATTTCTCAAAATGTCTAAAAATTCCTTTAGACTTTCAGTAAACAGACCTTAGTTACAATATTCTCACATTTTGAGTTATTCTCCTCATTCTCTCATTTAGTTTCTTCCCTTTCCTTGCATTACTTGGACCTTTGAGCTTTCTGAATAAAAAGTAAAAATACACAGTACAGTGCTTTCTTGTGTTTACAACTTCCCTGGGAAAGTGTTATAGGGTTCCAAGAACACAAGAGTTGCTGATCGCCAATTCACCCCACACTTTACCAAACACATTTCCCCCATTTTTCTTCTTCCTAAACTACCATAGAACGAGTGTCACCATCAGAAACCTAAGGCCCCAAAATGTTTTTGTGTTAGGGGCGGTGGATGCAATTTGTCCTTGTCATGCCACAGTGAAAAAAAAAGAGGACATCAAGAGCCCTGTTGCCAATTGTGCATGTTTTCAGAGGGCCCGTCTTCTGGGTCAGCGGGCAGTTCACCAAGAACTTTTCCAGGTGAACAGCCAGCAGTAAGCAACTCTTCATGGGAAAACGCACACTGTCCCCCATCCAGTGTTTAAACACTGATACCTCCAGGCCAGCCACTGTATACCACACACACACAAACACAGACACACAGAACAGCAGTGATCTAATGAAATCCATGCACATTTCATGCAAATGCACGCTTGTCACAGTTGCATGCACACTTACATGATAATGATCTGCACATGAAACCACACACTCACTTATAATGAAAACGACCTTCAGCAAGTTATGATATTTAACATCATTTTTTGACATCTGTGAATAATGTACAACACACATCCTTCCATGTTCACACCTCTCCGCCCGCCAACGTTTACACTTCCATTCATTGTTTCTTAAAACATCACCAAATCTCAAGGTTATTGGAAGCTGCCCTCTTCTCTCTCTTTCTCTATTTCTTTTCTTTTCTCTTCTCTCTCTGGATAATAAAATCTCCACTGCTGTGATATACAGCCAAGCCTCCTGGACATTTTTATGGGCTCCTTGGTCCCCTGCTCCTTCCTTCTCCAGCCTTCCTTCTACTGCTCCAATCCAGTACACCCACCCACCCCCAAAAAAGAAAAGGTGCAGCACCCATATTCTCATGCAACCAAAGTGTAATTTCTTTCTCTCACGACTGCTTTCTTTCTTTTTTTTTCTTTTCTTCTCTTCCTCTTATTGGGACATTTCATGTCCAGCAATTTTATTTGGTTTGCTTTGGAAAACAACATGGCTGAATGGTTTTCCTTCTGAAGGCAATGAGAGGCCTGACCACAGATACCAGTTCAGTTAGCAGCATGTGGTTTTTCAGTTTCATGCCCTGACATTCCAAGCGAGCAGTATGGTCAGCTTTTCATGCCCCTTCACTGACACAGGCTGAAAGTATGATGGAAAACGACCTTCATGGCATTCACTAGAATTTCAGCTAATCATTTTTGTATTTTTTCTTTACTTTGTCCTTCTCATAGTTTCATAATTTAAATAAGTGGGCTCAATATTATATGGTTCATAAAATCCAGTGGCATCCATTCAAGTACAGTAGAGCCTTGCTAATGGTCAACAGTGCCTCTTTCTTTCTTGCCACAGCTCCAGACATATTACTATGAAGACAATTTAAAACAGACTGCAATACTTAAAAATGTTATCAAGGATTCTTGTCATCATCTGTTTTTGAATGTTCATTTAATGTTGCCTGTCTTCTGTGTTCCACATTCCCTCTGCTCTTTGCTCATGGAAAATGTGTTTCAGGATCATAGAGCAAAGCAAAGCTTTTAATGTTGAGATGACAAAATAAATATTTCAAGATCACGAGAAAACAAACCATGACAAACAGCTATATGCATGTGCCCTCAGGCCTTCAAAGGGTTCCATATCTGAATTAACATATCTCCAACTCTCTTAGTCGACAGAAAGTCATTTTTCAACATCAAATGAAAAGTAAATTCAATTGTCATTGTTAATGTCATTTCTACTCAAGTTGCAAATAAACCTTGGGCTATGTAGCACAGAGGAGGTACAGCAGTTACGTACAACCAAAAAAAGATTTTGTATTTCCATAAGTGGGGTAAAACTATGGAATAATTTAAGTGTAGACATAAAAAATAGTAATAGAATTGACGAGTTTAAACATAAGTATAAAGGTATGTGTCAATCAAGATATATGCAAGAACAGGCTCAATGATTAATTAGATGGATTTACTGCTTGCAAACCAATGATGGTAAGATGATGTCATGGGGTAGGACTGGATAAGTCTGACTTCTTCCTACTCCATTCAAGCATGTACTAGGTATAAGCACATTGATATTGGATTAGCATTTGTTGGATATGTGTAAAATTATGTGTGTTGACATATCAACTGTCTTTACATGCTTGAAAGAATAAATCAAATCAAATCTAATCAAAATCAATCAAACCAGTTGCTTCAAATCCAAGACTGAGAAGATGAGGGCACAGCAGGCCTTCTCTTTGGCTGAAATTTGTGTGAAGAAAGGCCAGCTTCAAAAAGATTTGTGTAGATGACATTTGGCAGCAGAGCAGGTCGTCCACCAGTTGTAGAGTTGGTGGTTTGGTTCCCAGCTCCTCAGTCCACATGTTCAGGTGTCCTTGGGCCTTTATCTGTTAAAGTGGAAAAGCACTATATAAGTGCAGTGCATTAACCATTTGATGACTAAAGTAAGCCAAAGCTGGTTTCAGACCCAAGAAGAGTCACTCACCCAAGAGGACCATTTTAACTGTCACCATTATAATTTTAACTCCTCATCACTGGCAGCTACACCAATGAGTGGTCAGTAGAGGTCATCTGTCCAATGTGTGGTCTCAGTCATCACAGTGGCAGCCAAGGCCTATTCACATCAGTCCAACCATGACCTGCTTCCGCCACGTTCTGTCTTTTCTCAAGACCCTAGAAAACATGTCAAACCGAACACTTTTACTCCTCTGGTATGTTTCACTTGCTGCCATGCAGCAGTTTGGTAAGTGATTTGTCAGAGGTTGTATTTTAGCACACAAAAACTGAACCAAGCTTAACGTCATCCAACATGCTGCAGTTTCCTTTGGAGTCTTTAGCCCTTCAGTGAACATAAATTCTTGCAAGGACAAGGGGGAATATGGCCATAGTCATCACAAAGTTTTAAACAACACAAGTACAAATATAATCTAATACGTTCTGTACATATAGCTTTAATACATCATACATATTGGTGTATAACAACCCAAGCCTGTGTGCATACGCACAGGCAAGCATATTGTGATATACATTGATGCTATTGAGTGTGTTTACTGATGGTAACAGTTTGTCACATTAACTTGCATTGCAGCTGTGCCATTAGCTATTTATGTACAACAAGAGCACCACAAAAGGCACTATGAAAAGGTGTGGCATAGAATTAAAATGTAATGATTATAAAATGATTCATATTTCAAGTGTGCAAGAATCCAAGGTTGTATAAAATTTGAATGGAGTTACAATCTGCCTTACGGGAGTTAATGCTGGTTGTCCTTGTCTTTGCAGATTGTGAGTCGTATTGTAAACCAGTGAAGGGCAACCTGAAGATCAACATGAAGAAATACTGCAAAAAGGATTATGGTGAGAAAGTAGATTTCAGAAGCTACTAATAGATGTATACACTTTTGGGAGTACTGACCTGAATGCATTTTTGGTCAATGTGTTCCTAGCGGTTCAAGTGAATGTGCTGGACATGGAGACAGTGGGGGACTGGGCCAAATTCTCAGTCAATGTGGTGTCTGTATACAAGAGCCGCGACGAGCCTTTGAAGCGAGGCGACAACATCCTGTGGGTACACATGAAGGACCTCGCCTGCAAATGTCCCAAGATCCAGATGAGCAAACGCTTCTTGGTGATGGGCGGCAGTGAGGGTGGAACGGGTCCAGGGACTGGTCCAGGGGTTGGTCCTGGAGGTGGAGCCGCCAGTACAGGGGCGGAGCGTGTGGGCCTGATGGCTGACAAGAACAGCCTGGTGATTCAGTGGAGAGACATTTGGACAAGACGTCTGAGGAAGTTCCAACGCAAAGAGAAGAAGGGGAAATGCAGCAAAGCGTGATGGGAAAGCAGTGTGAATCCCTGCCTCCCCCTCCACTACCCACCTGCATAAACCCTAACCTTTGACTTGTCCTTTCTCCTCCCCCATCATGGGAGCACTGCACATTACAAAGACTGCATATACCCTACCTGTTTTAAGGACCACAGTCTGTGTATATTGTATAATTATTTTTATTTTTCAAGTTTTGCCTTTGTTATGTCACTTATCTTTTTGTCCAATTGGTTTGCCTTAAAAAGGGACCATTAAAAAGGGTATGAAGTGTAGACAAAAGTAGACCCCGTTCCTTCAACAACAAAAGTGGAAATGTTCACTCATTCCCCAACTATGACCTCCTGTCACCCAGCCTCCTACTCCTGACATGACTGACTATCTCCTACCATGTTTCACTTCTCACATACAAGACTACCAGTGCTCATACTTCACATACAGCTCTAAGGATTTTATTCAGGAGTGTTTGTCATTTCAGAGACATGCTGCATACCCTGCGTTTCTGTGTTGAAACAAACTCGGATCAGCACCAGCTGGACCATCTGACAACCTTTCAACATTTGCTGTTAAAACATTAATAAAATGGGCCTACTTGCTCCAGGTCTTTGCAATAACGGCTATGGACTTAAACTAAAGGAACTCTTGTACTGTGAGGAACCATGGGCTCCTTTTGTGGGAACATTCCCCACAGCAAACCTCAGTTTCACCACCAACGCTGCTGCCACCAAACAGCCCTCACATAAAAAACTGCTAATGTAGGCTCTTATATCAGCAAGTATTTGATGCTACTGCTCATAATAGAGTTTAAGTTGTTTGTGTGGCTACTTGTAATCTCAACCATCCATATCCCAGCCATATTTTTATTTGAGATATATCCCTTTGTTTCATTTTAAATTGAAAACTTCCTGTTTGTATGTGTGAGTCACATTCCTCTGAGACTGTGCCACTTCACCACTAGTTCTTCTCATGTGGTTTATGAAGACATGCATCACCATCATGACTCACTGCCTGTCACTTTTTCTGGAAGAAAGATTAAGCAGTGTGTATAAATGGCTGGAATTTTAGAAAAATACCAGTATAAATACCAGAAGACGTTTTGCTTTATGGTAGTGATCTTCCAGATGTTGCTGTGTGGCCACTATCTTTTTTTTTTTCCAGTGACTGGCAGGCTTTTGTTTGCCAAAATAAGAGATTGAAAAGAGAGTTTCTTTTCATGCAGTAAAAAAAACAAAGTCAGATAAACAACATAGTCGTGTTTTTCTTGAGTATATTTTGACAGAATGAATGAGGCTGGAAAGTTTTTAGTGTTCACTGATTGTATTATGACATGAGAGGATCATATTTCATTCCTCGTGTGCTTTGTTATGTTTGCATGTTTGTGGCTTTTGCTGGTCCATCAAAATCTTACAATGCGCAGAGCAAGGACTAAACCAATATGAACACTAAGATCCAAAGAAAAACTTCCCAAGTCAACTACTCCCACTTAACCCACCCAAACGCAGTCCCTGTCATCCATTACCAAATAAGTATAGTCAGTTTTTAAATTCAATTATGAAAGTCAGGACCAACAAAAACCACAGAGAGGCCCATCTTGTTGCTGTCGAGCTTTTTATCTGCCTTTTGCTGTTATTTCATTTTGTAAAGCACATTACAATTTATTTAAATAGAGTACAAGATAAACACACAGCTTTGAGGGGTGCATCAAGCTAGTGTAGCAGCGAGTGTGCCGACAGGCGTATCATGCTGGGTAGTGGTTACACTCCTTTGGCTGCAGTGGTACAGTATGTTTGGTTTGACATTCTTCCAAAAGTGTCTCTCCTCTGCTCTCTTCTCTGTGTCAGCCACCACTCTCCCTAAAATCCCTTTTTAACCCATTTTGCATGTCGTGTATCGAGTGTCTTAGATAAGTGACGGCACAGTGATTAACTGTGCCGCACTGTAGTTCTTGTTTTCATGTTTTCCAAGAATGTATGTCAAACTGTGAAGGACACACTCATACAAGTGTATGGTCTGATTGTAAGGGTTTATGAAATAATGCCACCAAGCTTAAAAATGTGGATGCCATGACACGACAGTTGATGCTATTATTATAAACTATGAACAGGGTTCAACGTTGTTCAAGTGATTGTGGATTTCATGTTGTTTGCCTCATAATGATTTTTTAATCATCCAGTCCTAAAAACAACCCATAACCAAAATGAGTTGTCATCCACTGTGATTCCTGTTGTGTGATGAAAAAACAAAGGATAAAACAAGCACTGAAGTTTGGACAGTGCAATGTCCAAGGCACAGATCCTGCTAATGGACTGTCACAAAAATGCAGAACCAAACAGTCAATTATTTGTGTGTTGGCTGTCCACAGTGGCCTGTCAGACAGGTGGTGTTACAGTAGCACCAGTCTCTCGCATTGTGATGAATGGTCAAATTACTGTAGGTGCTTATGAAGCCTCTCTGGTGCTCAACTCCTTAAGTGCCCGACACACACAGAAAGTGCAGTGAATCTGGACTTCATTTCATTTACTGTAGAATCCCGCAAAGATCCTTCTTTACTTTCAAATGGCTTTCAGTTTTTCTTTTCCTAAGCACCCACCCTGAATGTTGGACTAAAGATAAATAATCAGATGTTATTTAGGGGATCCAAAAATGTCTTCTCTTGTGAAAGCTAAGTAGTGAGCCTCATAGTGAGAGCCGTCCTGTTGTTTGACCTTAACAAGCCCGGCTGCTTGGCAGTGGTACTATGGCCATCACTGCACTACTTTGTTTCCCCCTTTCTCAGCATTTATAGCATTCACAGGTATGTGTATGTGTTTGTGTGTGTGCCTGTGGGGACCAGAACCTGTTTACACACCTTATGCCTTCCTTATGGGGACCAGATGCTGGAAACCACCGTGCAAATCATTGAATTTTAGAGTTGTTTAAGGTTAGGGCAAGGTTAGTGTTAGGATTAGAATTTGTCTCCAGGAAATTAATGTAAGACAATGGAAAGTACTTATGAGGAATGAAAACAAGTGTGTATGTATGCTTGTGTTTGTGTTTAATTACCTGTAATATACCTGAGTAAACAAGTGATATGCACATGAACTGAAAGTGCAGAGAGGTGAGAGAGCTGTCATGTCTTTGGGTAATAAATCTACAGCCTTTGATGAAGACTTATCTTTTACATTTTCCCATTTTTTTCTGTTTCATTTTCATCTTTTCATCCTACCTTTAATATGTCTTGACACATTTTTAATATTGTAAATACTGTAAGTCTGGAACTGCCTCTGCCAGTTATGTTGTCTTGTTTAAAATGTCACTTGCCTGAGATGATTCACGTGTATGGATGTGCAAACCAGATGGTGTTATATGGATGTAGAAACCAGAAACCAGAAACATATGATTTTGTGATCCCAACCAGAAGATGTGGTTCAGATATTATAGAGAATGCATTCCTTTTGGTTTTTTGTGGTTTCCAGACAACGGCCACCCAATTGTAAATGATTTTGATGAGAATTGTGTTAAAATGTGACATGAGCTGATCGGCCCCTCTGCCCTTCCAATAGAGTTACAGACAGAAACTGACAGAAAAACCAATTTCTGTTCTATTAATGCCTTAAAAATAATGATTAACTCACACAAAATTGTCTATCTGTCATCCTTTGGGAACAGAGGGATTGTTCCCTTAATTGAGCCTTGCTCTTCTCTTCTATCAAAATCATCTTTGTACATTTTCCTCTGAGGCAATGAACCACTGACTTTTCAATCTAAATGATAAAAAATAAATTATTAGTTAATGATCTGTGTGTTGTGTTTATCATCTGTCTCTATAATAGCAGTCATTAGCCTGAGCTGCAGAAAAGATATCAAATTGATGTGTATGTTTCCCATTGGATTTTTTTTTTGTGTTTCCCCTCACAGGGGTGAGACTGGGGTTTGAGGGGGGAGAGTACTGGGTAGATGGCTCCCTTCCACTATGAGCAGAGCAACAGCTAAAGCTCTGTAAATAAGGACTGAAGCACACACATAAATGTACATCTCACCTCTGAGGAAACCCAAGTCCTATGTCAGGTCCAAAGCAGGAAACTCCTTACTCTCTTTCCCCCTTCCTCACCTACTGTCTCCTCTCTCCTGGTTTCCCCACCCTCTAACCAAATAGGCTAGCTCCATCCATCCTTCTCAAGGTAAATTACAGGAAAGTGACCATTTATCAGCACTCTCTCCAAACAAGGCCATCAAGACTTTGAGAATAGACATTCCTGAAATAATTTCAACAGACATACCATCACAGATGTCTCCGCATTGAGCATATATATCCATACTGGACATTCTGGCCTCCCATCAGCTTGCCTGTCCAATTCCCATTACACCAAAACAGTTTAATGCCCTATACAACCAGTGGAAATCAAGATTTATGATCCTATGAGATATTTGAGTTTGTGAACAATAAAGCCACACTGCCCCAACTTTAGGACTGTTCTGAGTCTTCTGGCTTGTTTTAGCACATAGGTATTCCCACCGTGATAACTGTACAAATGCCATGACTTTTCAGAATGTATGAGGTAGATCTCCATAAGAACTGGAACAGTCTATGAAGGTTCAGACTGGTACCAGAGTTAAAAAATAACACTTCATATCCATCCATCCTTTATATATAACGCTTATCCTGAACAGGGTTGTGGGACATTTCATATCATATTCATCATATCACTTTAGTTTTCTCTCTGCATCTCCTTGTGATATACAGCGTGTAACATTTTTACCTTAGTTCAACGTTTCTTTAGGAAGTACATGCACTGCCTCCAGTATACAGGTTTGACACAGTATTGTCCTTTGGTTAATTGGTTCAACGATTAAAAGGGGAAAAGTCCCTATCTCACTTTGATAAATCTGAAGTTACTGGCATCCTGGTGTATGAAGAGCTGAGGAGCTCTCCTTGTGTCACTGTCAGTAGCTATAATGATATAGATAAAGAGGTTGTTATATTAATTACTGTCCCATTCCAACAAATGTGAAAATGTTTCATTTTTCAAGTGTCTTTGGGCAGCCACTTCAGTGTTTGCAGAGAAAACTGAGCTCTTGGGAGTGACTGGAAGAGTGCTGCTGCTTCAAGTGGTGGAAAAGAGCAAAGCAGATCTGGGAGAACACTGTATTGTCCAACTGTCCATTCTTCCATCTCCCTATCCTACTGACATGACACACACACACATACACAGCCACACAAACACTCACCACCCAGTGTGCCGAGGGGGGGGGGGCACACACCGATCTTGGTTTCATAAGCTGCCAAAGCGCCTCCACTGGCTTTAAATGGAGCCTCATTACCACTGTGTGCTTCAAAGATCAGCAATGACATTTTCCAGCATGGGGTCTTTGTGTGTGTGTGTCTGTAGGTCTGTTTCCTAAATCTTCTCTCTTCCCTAAGGTATTTCTTTTATGTTTTGCCACATTCATGACTTCCCATTCTAATGATCTCTATGACTTATTTCCGTTTTTCATTTTTTCCCCTCAGAGACCATGAGTGCAAGTGTGAATATCTGAATGTACCTGTGATCACTCATGTATCTGTGAGTCTGTGAGGGTCACCAAATACTAACTCCCCTGAAAACCACAAAAAATGTGGCAAGAAATCTCTGCGGACCAATATCATAAATATTCAGTGGCTGAGGTCTGATCTCTCTCTCTCTCTCACCGCCGCATGTCTTTTCTGTGAGTGAAACCAGCTGTCGTCTGAAAAGACTTCACTCCCTCTGGAAATGACAACATGCGTGACAGTGACCACACCTCCCCTTGCACATCTGTCATCCTTCAATCTCTCCATCATTCCTTTTTTCCATATAACTACAACACACATTTAATCCAAAGGAAATGTCTTCTTTTCACTTTCAATCCATCTAAAGCCGACCGTATTCCTGATGCTCACGAACAGTTTTCCAGACAGAAACACACAATGTGGAGGACTGCATGGGACTGCTGTTGCACAAACTGGGATTTAGTGTTCCTTTGTTGGTCTTTTTTATTGGAGAAACAAACTTTATTGGGCCAGTGAGTGACTGAAAATGAGTGAGGAATAGGGGGTAATTTAAAACCAGTGTGGTCCCTGATAGAAGCATTGTGCAGCACAAGTCAGCTCCTAATCTGCCCCTAAGCTTTGTGTTTGATTGGGTACTGTTGAAAATGGGGATGAGTTTGCCTCTTCAAAGCCTGTAACATAAGAAGAATGTGTGTGTGCGCATGTGTGTGCTACCCATGTATTAAGGTGATAACAAAAAGCGAATTGTGTGCAGATGGACAAACAGAAATTACACTGATACATTTTGCATAAGCCCTATGTGAGTTGTCTGGCATGTTACAGCACATTTTAATAGCTTTGCTTCAAGAATTACAACTCTGGCTTCAGGCCTGAGTAATTGCTAAACTTTCATTTCAATGAGTGTACATTTTTAATGATGGATAAAAAAAAACACGGTCAGTTTGTTGATGTGTTGTTTTTGGAAGGGAATGCTCCATCTGATCATGGCAGGCTACTTTATTATCAAGCCTGGGGCAGACATTTGGTTTAGGATAAAGACTGGATACAGAAATCTGAGAGCGTCCTGGGTTTGACTTTGTCAAAAAGTCAAAAATATCATTCTTCTTGAAAAGACAATTTAGTTGGATGGGATAACAGAGAAGAAGACAGAAACACAACGTCTTTGTTTTATCTCTGCTAACTGGTTAGATCTAGGTCAATTAATCACTTTCCTAAGACATACATGGCTGAAAAATGAGGAACATTATTCATTTATACAACTGTATTTTACAAGTGATGACAGATTGAATGGTGAAAATGTGCCATTTATGGCATATCCTTGCTGAACTGGCTTTGGGTTTCATTGGTCTCATCCAAGCCTTTGATGAAACATGCAAAATTTTGTGGTGAATATTGGGCAAGCTGTGTTTAAAATAAATCCGACTCATTCTTTGGAATACATACACAGTTTCTTTATAAATTGGTCGAGAGGAACATTTTGTTGCAGTGTCCTCTTGAGTCGAGGCAGACTGATGCTGACACTATTCTGTCGATGGTTTCCAAAAGATCTGGATCTGGACAGAGTTTAATCTCAGTTTTTATAAACAAAAACCAGTTTCACTTCCTTTTTGGATTGAAATAACCTTAAAATGTTTCGGCTTTTTCCCCCTACATCTTTCTGTGGTCCCAAGTCTTCCATTTGCCATTCATAAAAAACTAGCCTTAGTAAGAATGTGCCTCTCTTAGCCCGACTATACTGTAACACACTGCGTTATGATGGGGCAGATCCACTTCAAGCCTCATCTGTTGGCATTTAGCACTAGCTTCCCCACCTCTGCACCGATGTCCGGCCTACATTAACTGCCCTAATTTGTCTGCCAAAGCCCACTCTGATTGCAACCATATGATGTTATGTGAAAGGTGAGGGAAGCCTATTTATTTGTGAAGATGGACAAAGAGACAGAACAGTGGCAAGGTCCTCCTCTCTCGATTTCCTATCTGCCTTTCTGTAACCTACTTCCCCTGAAAAGTAACAAAATAAAGAACAGAACAAGCGTCAAAACAAGCAGGGTAAGAGAAAAAGTTAAAAAAGGAAAGTGATTAAAGAATGACATGAAAAACAGTAACCACAAGACAGAGTAGGGGCAAACTGGGAACAATGTGCAGTGGTTAAAGCTTGAATTATGGTTCTGTGTTAAATCTACGCTGTACCTACAGCGTAGCCTGACGTGCACCTCTCCAGAAATGTAACTGCACATTGCGGCGATGCAGACAACACCACCTGTGAGTGGTTGCATCACATGTCCTTGTCTCAGTAGCCGGACAAGAACGTAACATCCCCCCCCTCGTTTTGCCTCAGTTGGTTCAATAATTGAACCAATAATTGAATCTCCTCTGATGTCTCTTATCTGTGTTGCAGTAATTTCAGTAAAAGTAACTGCTGTTCAAACATCTATTACTTTAACTCCCACGTGACCGGCTCAGTTTCAAGTCATTGTTTGTAAGTGACAGAAGCATAGACACATCACCTCCAACCAGCACTTTGGCAGTGTAGTTGTAGGGTGACACAGACCCACCAGCGCACAAGTATAAATTCTCACAACGGTATAGCCCACTGAAGTAGCTTACAGCATAGGCTCTATGTAGATTAACACCAGACACCAGACTGAGAGTGAGAGTGCATCAAGCTCAAGAGCCCACCATGTGAAATATCAGGGGATCGCCAACATCAGAAGGATTCATCCTCTGGACACCATGGATATCTGTGCCAAATTTCATGCCAATCCATCCAGTAGTCATCAAGCACAGCCTGCCCAGTTCCTACACTAGAAAGATGCACAGGGAGGAGATTTCAGAAGCTGTTTGAGGAGCTGTCAAATGCTCCATTTTAACCCTTATTTTGCTTTTATTTTTAAGCAACACCTAGGCATCATCTTCTCCCTATGTTACAAAAGGCAACAAAACATCAACATGTAACACTAAACCAACATCACCAGGCATGTGAGGGACTTGCCCCCAGTATGAGCAGTGCCACAATGTCATAAAAATGTCCAGGTAAGCAATGACCTGCTTTCAGCTCTCCCCACAATGCCTCAGCCCAGCTGTGGCAAACACCTGTCGTGAGTTGGCCCCAGCTGCTCACCAGGACACCGTTCTTCCAGCAACCCATCACAGGTAATGACGGCTCCTTCCACCCAGTGAAAATTGGTCCTATGATGGTGCAACATAAAATATAGTTAGAGAGCAAATGATTTGATCCATGGTGTTTTTATATTACTTTTTGACATTCAGTAACTTACTGGTCCAATAAAATCTTGCCATTTATAGACCAGGAAACCATTAAAAACTGGTGTCAAACTGTACTGCTC
>NW_018127956.1:783696-798076 GCF_001952655.1 Monopterus albus
GAGTGCACGGTGGCTCCAGAGCCGCTCTGCACAGGTGGTACAGTATCAGTCCATCTGAAAGAATGCAGCTCATTAACACATATCCTGTTATAGATACATAAACTCAACTCCAAATACTTGATTAAAGGAGATAGGCTGTTGAGGTTTTGAGAGAAGATAGTATGAAGAATGGTTCCTGCGGGAGCAGAAGGACACCTGTCCTCCCCTTGTCTGCCAAAGGAAGTTCTGGAGAACTAGGGACCGGTGTCTGTCAGGAAAAGCAGGAAACAGGCTCTTGGTTCAACAACACAGGCACCTGTGAAAATATGGGCAGCACACCATGTATCAAACCAAATAAACTCATCTGGGTGTAGAGCAAAGGCACGCTCTAATGACAGATGCCACTCAGTAGCCACACCCACAGGCAAGTAAAACATCTCTCTAGCATGATGGCAGAGCTAAGCACTAGCTCTGGTTTTAAGGGCATAGAGGCTTCATTTGTGTATTACTGTCTGTATTCAGAAGCTGGTTGAAGCACAAACTGATGCCAAAAGTGTGTGAAGTGTTTTGGACTGCAAAGCAAGTAATATATAGAGAGTGCCACCTGTGATGGGTTACACAGGAATAATGACATAAAAGTTACAACATAAGTGATTGAGGTGACAATCACTCATTTTTAATAAAAGTGTAATCACAAATGAATGGCTGACAGAGTCATACAGGACACATGGTGTGGTAAAACCAGAGGAAATCACACTTCCTGTTCTCTACCCCTGTTTCTGAAGCGGTAACGACTGAAGCCAAGTTATGACCTAGGTAACACAACCAGGCCACAAAATTAGAGAGTTGTCAGAATTTACTTTGGCACCCTCTAATCCCAGACCAGCATTACCAAAGCTGCCTGAGACAGCCAGTGGCTCAGTGCAGGACAGGTATCCAGACAGAGGCAAGAACCATCCTGGCACAGTCCTGTTTCCTTTTCCTCCTGACAGTTATATTCAAAATGTTTTTGGACTTTGGAGTGACATGGCTTGTTGGTAAACTGGTACTTTCAAGCACTTGTTGCTTGGGGGAAGAAAAGGTGCCTCACTGTGCAAACACAAGTGACTGGAAACTCCGAGCCAGACCTTAAACTTCTCTTTTAACCCCTTTCCCAGCATCCCCTTTTGTGCACAAACCAGAAATGGCATGCCCAAAATCAAATGGTTACTAATCTTAAACCTTCAGAATTAGTTGTGTTGGATCAAACTTAGAGAGGCACAAACCTGTTCAAAATATTAAATTGATTCTTGCCAAATATTTGTGTGTGTGTGTGTGTGTGTGTGCGTGTGTGTGTGTGTGTGCTTGAATGGAAATATGTGATTGTCGGTGCACCTGGTGAGCCTAGAAACACAACCCACAAGGGTGGACAAATCCAGAACAAATTTGGTGAGTACAGCACAAAAAGTGAACATGAATTATCAAAGCTATACCCAGGCAAACGCTGCAGTGGCCATTTGGAGACTCCAAAATAGCATTTAGTAACCAAATGATATGGCTCTTTAAAACTGTAACATACCACATATTTGATAGAATTCAGGATAACTAGAACTCCTCATAAAACTGTTTATTTTAGTGTGCAATTCTCGAATTGATCTATTCTGTATCTTCTGGGTGTTCTCAAGGACTACACATTGTAGGATTTAAATCTTGGACTGCTGCGCTAGTGGAGTAAAGCTCATGACTGTACAGTAAGAATTTCACTGGCTAGAAGACAAAAAAGGTAAGAAATAACCTTTTTGTTCTATATACACCCTCATAAGAAATAAAGAGCTGATTTCTCAGTGCTATATGCATCTTAAAATGGGTTACACCATTAAAAACTGTGAGGTGCTGTGACTCCAAATGATGTATAGTTTTTAAGCACATGTGCTAAAGGAGGGTAACAACACACAGGTGGGCCAGGTACAGGATTTAAATAGAGGAGCTTTCTGTCTTGTTTTGGGGAAGCTTGATTGCACTTAATGATTTTCATTATAATATTCAGTGAATCTGTATAAATCCCCCTTTACACTGACCTTTATGCTGAATGTGATTCATAATTATCTTTACTTCATGATTTCCACTGTGTAAAAGAATCATTTTATGGCACTGCTAATGAATATGTGTTGATGAAATCTATAGTATTTGGCTTTACTAAAGCCATTTAAGTTCTTGCTTTGTAGTAGCTAAGGGACCGGCTACGCTTCACACTCGTGAAAAGATGAAATGCAGGTGTGTAAACCAGACCAATGATGTTCTAAGATACAAGACTGTCAGTAAAGAGCAATAGAGAGGATCCTGCACCTGAATATGCACCTGTCCTGGTTATCCCAGAAATCAAAGACAGGGGTGGGGGCAAATTCACTAGAATTGAATGTGGTAAAAGAGCCCATGTTACATTTATTTGGACATCAGGGGATATTTTTCTCTTTCTTGTCATAAAATGCCAAAAAAGAAACTTCTTTTAGTGTTTGGTGATTCACATTTCCCCATGAACCAGCACCCACATGTGACCTTTAGGTTCTTGTTCTCATGCCTGCCTGTGCTGTGTTGTATATATGAAGGCTCAGATGTTTACATAGCCCACTGACTCAAGCAGGCCATTTTGCAGAAAGATGAATCAACTTTGTGCATAATCAAAAACATAGCAGACCTGAACATAGCAGCATGAAGAAGCATAACTCCCGAATCCAACTATATCTCCTAAGCTGCAGCACAAAAAAACCTACAAATGACCGTTATATCTGGGGCCCAAGCTCTCGGGTGTACTGGTCAGGGCAAAGCAGGGCGGCCATGTGTGCCAGGGTGCCATGACAAAGTTATGTTTATTATTTCAAGGCTGAGGTGAAGAGAGGGTTATTGGGGAAATGGGAGGGGGGCAGCCTTACCACACAAAAAAGCATGAATAATAACAACCAGGTGAGAGAGCTTGGTAAGCTCGCTGGAATGCAATAGACTCCTGAAGCTCTGTCCAATTCAAGAAATAAAAGCTAGGAATTTAAACAACAGAGAACAGAAAAGAAGAGAAAGACAAACCTTGTCCAAAACATCATAACTGACCTTTGCTAATTGCCAGGATTGTAATTATAATAAATGAAATAGACAATTTAATCTTGAATTTATAAAACAAAAGTTGTTTGTTTTACACCAGAAACACCGTAGGTCTTGCCTGTTGACATCTTCTTCCCTCCTTTTTATCTTTCAAAAAGTTAAGGTTGACAATCAGTGGGAGTCAGTTACAAGACACCAATTGAAAAGTCCCTAAAGACCTAATGGTTTGTGGTTTGAACAACAGTATCATATTACGAGTGAGTCGTAATAGACTGACAGTCATTAGAAGGTGTTGAGCTACAATACGACTAACACCAGCCCTATAATAACCTCTGTGGTCCTGACTTTTCAGCAGCAGTTAGGACAAAAAGTAAGTCAATGTCACTGTCAAGCACTTTGGAGTGAATTCATGCTTGTAGCCATTAGCGTTTTGCCTCAGATACAGTATATACAGTATGGACCTGAATTTGGATTTGTGGGTAGATAATTTGAAGTAGAACTGTGACATGTGTCAAACATGTGTCAAGTAAAAAATTCTCTCTGACAGGCATGTTTGTTTAGCAAAAACAAGAGGTTAGAGAAGGCAAAAAATGTCTGAAGCAGTGACGACTGTTTTCTGGCAAAACATCTTTAATTAACCTTTTATGTAAAATAGTTCAATACCGAGACTCCCCCAATTACTTTTATTCTGTCCTTATTACTTATCGTCTGCTAGCAATTACTCCTTGCTTTAATATGCAAAGCTTTGTAATGACCTCTTCCTGTCTGTGATTTTCTAAAACAAAAGATTAGCTGTATAATCCCATGCTGTCATCCAGGTAACTATCCATATACATACACTTCTTTTTCTCAATCTTTTTTTTTCTTACTGTCAACATCTGGTTTTAATTATGGGGCCACCTGGATGCCCCCATCTCATACAGCCCAACCCCCACCCCCAAAAGATGGAAAGTTCCACGTATGCAATGCTCACTTTTATACCTGAGAGGTGAAAGACAGCATATGATGAAAAGTGCGACAGATAGACAGCAAGAAGAGAGCTGCTTTAGGAGTGGCGTTTGTTTTATTTGGACTAGATGACTAATTTGACATTGTACCAAACTGAGTGAAAAAGACTGCTGCTGTTAAAGCAATTCAACATTAAAATTTTATTTTTCACATCCAAAAGTCCTTTTCAATTAAATGTAATCAATTCTTCTGTTCTTAGTGCTGCCTAAAGAATGTAATTTAGGATTTAAGGTTTAAGGTAAGCACATTTGACAAAGTATTTTGAGGTATCTGCACTAAACTGTACTTTTAACTCCACTATATTTATTTTATAGCTTTAGTTACCAATTATTTATGAGAACCTGATTATTAAAACAAATTCCAGTATAAGACTTTATTGATCCCTGGTGGGAAATTCACCAGGTACCCACCAGTAATGGAGATTAAAATTAGCTCCTCCTTCACCAGCTGCAACATTAAAGTGATGGAAACAATAATGCATCAAAATAATAATCCAAAGTGATATACTGTACATGTAGCATTCTGCATAATGACTACTTTTACTTAAGTAACATTTCAAATGCAGGACTTGCACTTTTAACAAAGCATTTTTGTTATTGTTACTGCTGTATTGCTACTTCTATTATGTACGGTATCTTTGTACTTCTTCCACACCAGACCAGAAGTGATTCAGTAATGTTTTACATTCTCCTGAGCATCTGCTGACCCTTAAAGCTAGACTACATCCCTAACAGCGACCTTCTCACCTCCGGCCCTTGAGCCTGGTCCAGCACAGAGATTCCACTGATTCTCACTCTCTATTTATCTCAACATCTTTTACTTCCATGCTAGCTGCTGTGTCTATCCTTCAGCTGTTCTTTCATGGTGGAGCGTGCGGTCAGTGTGCAGATGGCATGGACCTCCACCCATTCTGAGTATTTCACCCCACGGCCTTGTACATACCTGTGGCCCAGGCCAGCTGCAGCAATACAAACAGCCCACATTCCTATACACCTTGTTCCTGCCTGTCTGCTTAGCATCAGCCACTGATTGTTGAACTGTTAATATAATGTTGTTAGAATGTAAGAATAATGTTAGATGATGCTGATGGAGAAGAGAACGCATAGCCAAACCTCCTACATAACTTCAGATGTTCATATTGTATACTATACAAAGTGGCATCTTTAGTCATTATTCATTTCATATAGTTATTTATTCATTTATTTATTTGTTTGACTAAACGTAAATGATGTCATATATTTTAAGGCAAAGACGTTCTTGAAATGTTTTGAAAAAATTTTGAACTGCTATTCTATAACAACCGAGCAAACTCCATCTGCTGAGGAAGATCATGTTATACAACTGAAAGCTCCACAACAGAGTTTCCATGGTTTGTGAACTTGTACTTGTTTTAGTTCAGAATATTTTTGCAGATGTTTCTGTTTTTGAGTAGGCTATAAAGTATGATTCTAGTTAAGGCAAGTAAATGTCAACTCATTTTAACAAGTCAACTTACACAGCGTTTAGCATTTTCTTAAATTAAAAGCATGAATGATGGCTGTCATCTAGGTACAGTAAAAGAGGTGATGTGAAAACATTGCTCATGTAAATTCTATTGTTCAGTTTTGTTAATACAGGAATTTGAAATCCTATGAATATTTGTATATCATAAACATTATGTGTTTTCATGCTTGGTAAGAGTTACAAAACAAGATCAACTCCCCGTGGTTATAAAAAACATTTGGGTTTTATCGTACAATATAGTTTCTTTAAATATGTTAGAAAATGTCATTGCGGAAACTGTAATTGCTAAATTTTGTGATGAGTTGAGTCTTAAATTACATTAACTGTTTGTCAGCTCTCATTAAAAACATGATTGCTTTTGTTTCACATGTTTATGTGCACGTGTGTAAGCCTGCATGCATCTGTTAGCCAGTTAAATGCATCCTTTGGCTTGTAAAGGCCCTTCAGGGAGGCACACCTCAGCCGGCTCGTAAAGCATCCACCTGAGCAACCCGTGCAGCTGTCTGCCTGACTTGTCACCTGCTTGTCGTGTACGGTACAAGTGACTTCCTGCCTTCTCTGCTTCCACTGTAGGTCACTGTTTCATTAGTACTCTTACTGAAGGACCTTGTGAGTCTGGTTTCTGGTGTGCTTTAACTTCAGAATTTCTTATTGCTGATTCATGCCCTGTCACCGTTCACTACCACTCACACCTGCACACTCACTTAAATACCTGTTATGGTTCCAAACCCCTCAGTCACTTTCCCTCCATAAATGATGCTTACACTGACACTATGTCCAGTAGGGGGGAAGGTGAGCTTTTCTCACTGGGAGCTCTGCTAGTTTTCTTTTCATTACTCTACCTGGAGGCCGAACTCTCACTATAACAATAAGCTTTATTTTTATCGATATGTCCAGACGGAAGTGGCATTCCAGGGAATTAGGCTCGATTTCACTTCAGTGTTTTTTTGGGAATACCATTCTCCCACAGCAACCCCACACCTCACCCCAGGTTTTTAGCATATGGAACATGCCTCTCACCGAGTATTTTATCTCCTCTGGTATTGTTTAATGTAATTCCACACTGAATAGATTAATTCAGTTTGTTCCTTAAAGATTTCATTGCAGAAGTCAGTATAGTCAACTGGATTCTGGGCCACTCTGTTTTCACTTATCTTGCTGGTTTCCAACTAAACTTGCCAAAAGGAACATTTCAAAGCAGATTATAAGAAAAACCTGCTTGGAAATTTGCATCAGGTGTTGTCCAGTAACACAGTGAAACATTCCATCTGGCAGAAATTACAGCAACTGCTGTAATATGTTATCTGCCATAGTTTGCATAATTAAGGGAGCAGTAAAGCCATGTCTAGTAATTGTGTACACTAGACTGCTGGTGTTCTGGGGAATGGTCACAGTTTTTGTCACAGAACTGCACCCAGACCATCGTATGTAAATCAGCTTTAAAAGACAGAGAGAAACCTGTGTGCACCCATCACTGCAGTCAGTGTTTTAGACAAGTTCTGAATATGCAACATACAGTAAACATTCATACTGAAAAAAGCTATCTGGTTACATTAGCATACAGACATATACACACACAAAACCTTTGACTCGGAGACCCTGTCTGTTTCTCATCTCTCCACTCAAAAAAACCCAAGTAATTAAATTGGCCTTTTTCTCATTTTGATCAACTTGGCAAAATAAACCACATTCTGTATTAATTTATTAAGTTATTTAATTTTTTTTTTATTTAATTCTTGAGCAACTTTGTTGTTTTATGCAGGATGGTTTGTAATTATAGCTGTGACCATGAGAGCATGCTTGGTATGAGAGAGGGCAGAAGAAACATTACAATTAGTGAAAGAAGTTAAACCACTGCCTGTGGAAACTGTATCTACAGCCTCTGGGTCAGACCACAAGCATCAGGTCTGCATCCAAAACATTGAAGCCTTTGCCCAAAACCCAAAACCCAACAAAATAAATATGTTGCATTTTTTTCTAATTTAAAACACCTGCCCTAATGCTTGTGTGTTATTTGCACCATGGTAAGGAAATAAACTGCTGGCAATAGCCTTCTTTTTACTTGTTTATGATTTGTGCTTTAAGGTAGGGGAGTTTGGTTGGGCGGGGGGTCTACCTGAGTCTATATAAAGAGCAACCCCAAATTATATGGGGATTACCCTTTATATTTAGATTTATAGTGTCTGAAAGGACTTCCTCCCTCCCCCAAGAAACCCCTCCAATAAAAAGCCACCTCTGCAGCATCACAGCAGGTCACCGGCCAATCAGTGTACTTTCCAAATGGATTTTTAGAGGTCATTCAGTTCATGTGTAGTCATTTATATGTTTTTGACAAAGTAATAAGTGAGTCAAACACCTGTGTGCCTGTCAGATTATGCACGCCAGCATTTAAAACTAATGATTCAGTAGAGGTAAATGGAGTAGCTGGCATGGCCGGCTATCACAGTTTGGATGCTTTCGTGTTTGCCCAGAGATGAAATATTTTTTACTTATTTTTTGGATTGTGCATCTCACTTGCCACCTGGATTGAACAGTTTACAATTTGGCTACTGGTCAGTCTCTCATGTTTGCAAAGTGGCATTGATCAAACCACTGGACATCACAGGATACTTTCCAGCTCAAACCCTAGAGGCCACAGCACCCCTCCTAATCCACGTTTTGTGCAAGAGGAACAAGGGAAAGGAAAGAACTGTAAAATCAGGCAGGAATTCTGTTTACGTGGTGCACAGCTGCCTGTAGGAGCTGGCAATGGAAGTCCGTGTCACAGCGAAGCTTGAAGTTTCTGGACCTACAGTGACATTTACCAGATGGTTAAGTCTTTTGCCTGCACGTGTAGAGTATATATAGACTTCCAAATATGAAACCACTTTAGATTAATACAGGTGTATTCACCATCTCAGCAACATAGTACACAAACAAATACAACACACCTCTACATTGCATCAGCTGTGTTATTGGTCCTGCACTTGCCTCCGCAGCCTGTAGCGCTACTGTCACACACAGTGCCGACTGAAAGCTCACCAAGTCACAGGGAGAGAGAAGCCACCAAAGTGGAATGGAACAACAGAAGGACCATGCACAGGATTTAGACGCCATGTATGAGAGTATGAAGAAAAGGAAACTTCATTAAGAGACTTGTCTAGCTATTGCCAAACACAGTCACGCCCAACTCAAAGTTCCACCACTTGTCCACTTCCAAGTGTGAAAAATCAATTTCATGGCTTGAAATTGGACTCTCCATTTAAGCAAGTGATTGGGTGAAATCCAGAAAATCATTTTGTTAAAACTTTGTTCTACTTTTGGGGTGAAATGTGTAAATGAGAAATGAAAACAAATCCAGTTGTGGACAGGTGGCTTACTGTACAAAAAGGAATTATATAACATCCATTTTAACAAGCCTCTAAACCCCCAAGGTGCATGTTATGTGCCTCACTCTGGGTTGTGTTTGGACCATTTTTGTGTCTCATAAAAACATATTTCAAGACAAATATGTGAGGTTCACACATTAAAAAGGCACTGTAGTACTATTATGCTGCTGTGCAGTATAATAAAAATCAATTGAACAATTGATGGTTTCCAAGGGAGAACAACTCAGGTCATCTTCTTTACAGTGATCACTGAGTGAACTGGCCTTCTGTCTCCTATTAAGAAAAAGAATAAAATTTAAACCTGAAACAACATAATTATTTGGCTTCCTTAGTGCAGTAAAAACAATCAGTGAACACAAAAAATGTTAATACATAGTAAGTTACTATGGCAAACAGATTTTTTTGATCTAATATGTGGCTAAATGCTCCACTTAGCTTACTAGCTGGTCACAAACTTACCTATTTGCTGTTTGGTGCATAACAGGTAGCTTTTAAAAAGCTGCCTGCTTCAGCTAAAATGATCAAGGTGGTAGGAATAAACTAAAATAATTGGCTGAAAGAGATGTTAAGTGTTGAGTTGTTCTCAAACTGAACTGGGTTAATACAGGCTGACCAGCCACATCAGAAATCTGAAGTGTTCATAGATGTTTCTAACGGCCACAAAGTCAGCAATCATACAGGGGAGAAGATGCAATTACATTTAAATAAGGGGATACCAGTGCAGGTTTTCAGACAGTCTCTCTTGAAGGGCCTTAATACAAGTGGTTTAGATGAGAAGTGACAAATACTACAAATACTAACTGGGGTAGATCTGCCGATGGATTAAGTACAGAGTTGACATAATTCTGCAGAGCCGTTGTTGGTGGTGTGGAGAAGTTGAAAATAACAGTTACACCTGTTCACCATGCTAAAAAGGTGACTGTAGTCTGCTCATAAGGTTCCTTACCACATTGGCTACAGTGCAAAGAGCTTACAAAATAAAAAAAAAACATCTAATTGCAGCTTGTTGATAATATTTTTGTGTTTTTAATTGATAGATTTGACAACCAACCAATGATGCAATGATCAAATATCATTCAGTCTTTTTCATAGTACAGGGGGCATTATGTATAAAAGACTGGTTTACCTTCATAGGGAGAGGGGAGAAGTACAATCATACCTCATCATTGTTTTGATAGCCATTTTTTCTTTGGCACCACATGCAGCCATAGCAGGTGCTGACATTTTTTCTCCACTTCTTCCCTCCATTCCAACCCTCTTTCTCTGTCTCTCTAATCTATCCTCACACTCACTCCCTCTCTTCCATCTTATCATTCCATTTTTAATTGCAGATATCAAAAATGGCCAAATGTTGCCCTTTGATGGGGAGGGACATTCCTGGCATCTCTCAGATGTCTGTGGTGCTTTGTGGTAACCCAGCTCCAGTTGAAAGCATTTTCATGGGAAAAAGAGGGACAGGGACACCTGCAGCGCTGGTGCAGCGGTGACTAGAGATCAGCCCTGGATATGACTCAACACCAACACACACACTAACACTTGCACTCACACAGAAAATGCACTCTTGCCCTCCTCTATACGTCTACACAATACAGTACAGTAGAACTTCATGATGTCCAGTCTGATGAGTAATACAGTGAAAATGAGGGCCGCTGCTCCCATAAACGGTCATCAATTTGTACCAGTCATTAAAATTGGCTATAATTGGACTAATTGCATTCAATCATGTTTGCCAATGGTGCGGAAAAGTGTAGGGTATCCCTTTACAAGAAGAGTGGATGATGGAGTTGGAGTAGGCCGCTTTGTTGGAACAGTGATTGTTACATATAATCTTTGTCTAATCCTGACCACAAATTACCTATTTGATCAAGAGGAAAACAAATGATGCACTAATGGCAGACAGGTTGAAACAGTATGAAGTCATTGTTCTGAGTGTCAACTACAACTTTTATAACTCCTTCTGAACAATGTCTTATTTTTACTCAATAAACCAATTTCATACCGCAGAGCTCTGTTTAAAGTCAGTATATCATTTGATCAGTCGCAGAGCTGCATGACATGAGTTAAGCTACCACAGGATTACATTCTTGTACTTACTACATTGTGAGGTCTGCTGAAACAAAACAGTTTCAGGTGCTGTGAAACTAGATTCCACCAGTGGGGTCATCGACTGTCACTCTCAACCATGACATGATTGACTCCCCAAATACTTCTCTCTTCAAACATCACATTTCTTATGCACACAAACACGGACACATCAAGCTTGAGGAGCATGTGACAGGCAGCTGAGAGTGACAAGTGAGCATGCTGGAAAGCGTGGAGGCAGATGAAAAGGGAGGCAGGCAGAGGGTGTGAGTTTCTAGGGAGGTGTGCTGTGGCAGCCCAGGTCGACCAGGACACATGGCTGTGCGTGGAGGAATTTGTATTAAATTCATCTCCACCCAAAATTGTTTCCAGCCCGGGGCCATCAAAACGCTGTCAGATCACCAACTCCTCTCTCTTTTTTATTCTCCTTGCATCACCCATCTCACACACACACATCCCAAACCTTCCTTCTCCACTCTTCGCTTACACAAACATTCAGAGGAAGAAAGGGGGGTGTATGGGCAGTCTGGCTGTCTGAGCTGTGGTGTGTGTGCAAGTAGGTGTGTTGCTGCCATTATTGTGGTGTGTACTTGTGCAAGCGTGTGCATGCAGTCTTGTTCTTGAGCCATCAGGAAAACTACAAATGCAGCATGGAATAATTTAGGTGCAACTTAAAATGTCTGGTAATTTCATGCATGCTTGGCAGTGGTAATCAATCTCTTTGAAGTGGCGGGCTGTCTCATTTAGAAACCAAATAAATGGCCAATTTCACTGAGTTATCTGACATCAGGTTAACTTATTTTGGAAGCCAAGACCATGATTTTTACTTTTTGTGTCACGTCAACAATCCCAGGTAGCCTGCTCTAAAATCATATCAAGTGCTTCTCTTTGTTTTGTTTTGTTGCATAATGTATAATTGCAAGATCACAGCCAAAACTTTGCCGTTACTGTATTATAAAAAAGGAAATCCTTCAGGGTATTTTTGTAATCTCCAGTGAAGTCCCACTTCACATTTATCAACACCACCACTGACATATCTGACATCGCTGTGAGGGAAGCAAATCAAAGAACGTTTCCTCAGAGTTCTGGTCCCAGGTCATGGTTCTGGGTCCCAGTTGTGAATGGTTTGATGGTTGGTTGAGTTCAGAGAGCACAAAAAAAAACTCTCCCCTGCTTTTCAAGTCAAAAATACAAGACTTATGTATCAGTGGAAGTGAAAGAGTGAGAGTTCTCCTATTTACCACTTTGAGATATGGAGATGCTGCGTGGGGTTACTTGGGGCGACAGGCCACGCCTGAGTGGGGGGCCCAGTTGAGAGCATGGAGGTCAATTAGAAGCAAATGTCCTCCATCATGACTGTTCCATTATAGCACCTCTGTCTCATGTTTTGTTGTGAGAAGGAGGACTTGATTTGACCCTGGCCCTGTCATCCTCACTCCATATCACTCTCAGTAACAACCGTCCATCTGAAAAGGCCCTAAAAGTGGGTAAACCCCTTTAAAAGGCATCTTATATCTCACTGCTTTCACAAAATCTTGGTAATGCAACCCCATTGTTGATTCTGCAATAGAGAGGGTCCAACTCAACCACACACCCCACCCTCTAGCTTTTAAAATGGTACAAAAATGGTTTGCATTGGCCCTCACGTAGCTGTCAAAATTGAAACCACTTTCAAAACTGGACAAACTTTAGCATATTATTTTTCATTGTTTTTCTTTAGAGCTGTGGAAACATCCAGCATTACTGTAAACAGCATTTCAAGGCTCCAGTGGGGGGGGTGGAGTAAGATCCATGAGGTGGATAGGTCAATAAAGATGTCTACATTTCAGCTACTCGCTTTTACCCGTGTGAAAACACTCAATACCAAGAAGCTGTGTGTCATTCACACTTTGACACAATTATGGTTTTCAAACTGTCTCTTGGATAGGCAGTTACTAACCCACCAAAACACACACACACATACAACTCAAAGAAAAGACCTGGACAATTATAGAAGCATACAGTATATTTCTCTAACTCCTCCTACTGACACACACTTGCACACTCACACAATAACACATCTATGGAGAAAGGAGGTGATTTTGGCATGACTCTCTCAAAGCAGTGGCATGTAAGAGGTAAGCATAACAAACTGCAGTGACAGTTGTGATTCTCCTTTAGGAGAATATTTTAAAGAACCGAGTAGAGTGGATGACAAGTCCTGATGTGTTCAGTTGAGACAAAGTGGGGATAAGAGGAAGAAAGACTTCAGCAAGAAGGTGAAACAATGTAGAAAAGTTATTGGCCAGGGATATGAGGATTATGCAAAAGAAAGATGTATTGTGAAACAAAGGAAGACTGCTGTCAAACAAGAAGAAATGGGAGCAAATGTAGGGCTGATGAGATAGATGAAGAGACACAAGTGGTTTTGGGGAAAGAAGGAGATGGAGATAGAGTGAAGGAGTCTGTCTGTAAACAGTGGATTAAAACCACATGTGTCTGCCTGAGGTGAGGACACGGCAGCACTACACACACATGCGAGGAACGAATGCCGTCACTTGCACTCACCAGGCACTGGTTTCCAGAATTTATTTCTCCTGCCAGTTTTCTGCTGCTTGCAAAAGCCTTTAGCATGTCATCTCCGCTGAGTCTTTCATCGATCCCAGTACAAATAAATACACTCTTTTCTTCCAAGGTCATCTTCCCTTTTTGCTCGGCCTGTTAACAGAACAATACTTTGGTACGCGTTGCCATGACAAGAAGCTCCCTGAAGAAACCTATGCAGTCTGAGAAGTCATGGGAAGAGGCCAGCGGGGAAACTGGATGCCCAGGATCCAGTGGAGGGCCTGGTACTATGTGTCTATCAGAGATTAGATTTTTTTATATCTTTTCATTCTCCCCTGAAAATATATTTGTCAAAATGTCTTTTGAAGAACTTGTCTAATTTGTAGATTCAAGAGGCTACAATTTTGCACATGAATAAATTTTTAGCACAACATATCCTCATTACCTCCACACATGTTAATATGCATGTTCTTAAATCTGAGGTATCCTATATCACTCTCAATAAAATGCATTTAGGACAACTGGAAGAGAGCAAGGGAGGGAGAGATGAGAGGAGAGGGGTAGCTGGGAGAAAAGGGGGCGAGACAGCAATGCTATGGGAAAGGGTTTTGGAGAAACCAAATTAAGGGGAAGAAAGACTAGGCACAAAGGCCTTTGAAAGCACCAGACAGTTCCCTTGACATGTGCCTTAAAAGAGATGCTGCTGCTGATGCCAAGAAGGGGAGGAAAGGACAGAGGAGAGGAGAAGAGAGAAAGCTGAGGAAGGGAAAGAAGGAGAGATCAAGGAACGATGGACTAAAAGCAAAAGGGCAGAGAAAAGAGAG
>NW_018127956.1:798288-815884 GCF_001952655.1 Monopterus albus
ATAAAGGCATCAGTGGTCTCTGCAGCAGACCAATTCAAAACAGTCTTCAAAGGTATGCACTGTTTGACCATGTCTGTCTACATGCATGTAAACGTATGTGTATACGCAAGAACACTTAAAAGGGATAGATTCTGACAGTGAAAGTGCGTGGTGGAGAGACATTAGGTTGGGGAAACAGCCTGAATTTCAAATGACTTAAATGGCATGTACTCCCAATTTGTCAATCAATTGCTCAAGGTCTTTCTACTTTGCAGTGTATGGAAATCGTTGCTAGTGTGTTGCATATGCTTCATGTAAATGGTTCCGTGCAGTGAGTACATTTTTCTTGTACAATATTTTAGTTGCCTTTCAAGCCCCTGCCTGGTCTAGGAGGTGGTGATACGTGTTGTCGAATGTGATGATATGCTTATGAAATGAAATGATCTTCAATATCAATCAATAATAAAGACTTAGCTCAAGTTTGTTTCAGTTGAACGTTGGCCAGACTGTTGTCAGTGTTCATGGTGTTCCACAGTGTCCCGTCTCAACGCTGTTTGATACTAGCTGACCCAGTGAGTGAAGATAACAGTTGAATGCAGTTCACTGAATACAGTTTGGGAAACTGGGGGACTGAAAGAACCAGTAAACAGCAAACACTCGCATATTGTGGTGCTACTTGCTGCTGATGTCAACAGCAAAATAGCAACATGCTTTTTCTCATGTAGATCCAGTCTCTTTGATGTAGGTCGGCGTTTTTCTTTTTCCAGCTCTCCTTCTGCCATTGTGCCCCTCAGAATTTACACTCGACTCCCTTACTCTACCTCTTCCTCACATACACACAAATGAACACACACATATATTATTCCTTCCTTGGGGCTATGTCTGACTCCAGCATGAAATCAATTATTGAGCCTGCACCCTCCCACCACCCTTTTTCGGCGCCCATTTTCTCTCACCATGAAGCGAGATCATTGCTGTGCCAGCCTGAGATTTAACCGCCCACCCCCACGCCACCCAAACTAATGCCCCACCCCCTTCTCTGAATCTTACATCTCTGTGCCCTTATAATGCACTCTGCCATCACTGAGTTCCTTTTCTCGCCATCAAAGTGGCTAGAAAAGCCTCATCTTTCTGCCATATAGCCCAAACTTGGAGTAATATGTGTTGTATGAGTGCATATTTTAAATCCAAATAAATGTGAGAATGCATCTCACATTAAAAATTGAGCCCAAACACTGTGAATCAGTAGAACTATGCTCCAGTTTCACCTTGAGTACCTCTATGTGTGGAATACCTATGTGAAAAGTACAAAGACTTATTTGGATATATAATTAAAAAAAAAAAAATCTTGCCTTTGATCCCAAATTGTGCTAGATAGGGCTAAATGGGAGCCTATTAAAACATCACATAATAAATCAAGCTTAACAACGGTTTGGCAACATGACAGCAGCATGAAAAGGTCTCCAGGAATCCCAGAATTGGTATAAAGTGACAAACTGTGAGAAAGTTGAAAGAGGGATGGACATGCAGAGGTGGAACGGCGTGGCTTTTATCACTGTTATTGCCTTCGCCAATGCACACCACTCCTTCCTAATCCCCACTGACAGAGTTTTCATCATCTGAGGAGGTGGAGACGATGGAGGAGTGGAGAGAACTGGGAGAGGTGGGGGACTTTCCTTTACTCTCTCCCCAGTGGCGGTGTACATTGAGCATCCACAGTCGGGGCCACCAAGGCCCCCTTTGTGCCAGTTATCACAAAGTGGTGAGTGATGGTACCGCTGCCTCCCGCTCTTAGAAGAAGGAAAGGGGTTGGGAGGGGAGGGGGAGGAGGTGAAGAGGAGAAGGTGCAGGAGAGGAATAGACTGGAATGTTCCCAGAAGAAACAGAGTGCGTGAAAGAGAGGAAAGAAAAAGAGAGAGCCTGTTTGAAGGGATGGCAGCTATATCATTTGTGCTTGTCTCACAGGTGCAACACAGGAGGAATGTGCTTTCCTATGATGACTCAACTGGGCTTGAATTACCAATGATATCAACAAAAAAAACTCACACCAGTGTTGGAATGTTCAGGACTTCTCATTATCTTTCTAGTTCATCTGATAGTCTTGTTATATTTAACAGGCTCCAGTTCAACAAGCTGATGTCATTCGAGCTCTAACTAGGATCACTGCATGTTTCCTGCTATGATTTCGTGTCTTGACTCAATTACACTTGCTGAGACACGGTCACAAGCACTGAGCAATGGACAAAAGTCTGGATATTGAGAAAACTTTAACACACATCAGAGTCACTGAAGATGGATCTTGGGAACGACACAAGGGGTGAAAGGTCAGATCTCTACCTCCACCCACCCCCACCCCGTTTTCTCTCCCTTTTCCTTTCCCAGACTTCTCCCACACTCGCTCCATCACTAACTCACCTGTGTCCTCACCAGCACCCAGGTCTCTTTTCCCCCTATCTCTGTAACGCAACACACACAGCGTAGACACAGATACCACTGTCACAGACATCTCCCCCTCTCTCTCTTTTATACACATGCATTCCAAACCTTCCCAGCTGCCTACCTGTGCACCTGGGTTGGCAGCTGTCATCACTGTGGTAACGGGCATACAGCTGGCTGTGTCGCTATCACCTGGCTCATCTCCTTCTGAGAGAAAGAGAAGTGGGCAGAAAATATGAAGAGAGGCAGAAAAGGGAAAAAGATACTGAAAAGGTGGTTTTGAGTGAGATGGAGAAGGGGAGACAGAAAGCACAAACCGATGCTGAAGAGAGAGAAAGTGAAAAGGGAAAACTGAGGGACACAAACATTAATAAAAACATAACTACCTTAAAAACAAAAGGAAATATTTCTGACACTGTATAAATAGCAACCTGCTGCATATGTTAGCTTCTCCAGCCTCATCCCCTCTGGCTCTAGTTCATCTGATTAATATCTGTTCTGCACAGTAACCTCTCCTGTAATTCCACACCTGTCCATCAGCTGTCACTACCGAGTGTCCCACCTTTGCTCATCACCTGAGTCAACAGCACATCCAGCTGCTTGTCACTCCATGTCCGCTGACACTTTCTTCGAAGTTGTATGTGTTCATTTAGTGATTCAGCCTGTCTCTTCTGACTTCTTTCTCACTGCTGGCCAGAATCTTATTAGGGCATTTTGAAGCAGGTATGTTTTTTTTCTTTAAAATATCACCCATCTGCAGAGTGGTTTTAAGACATATTCTGTCTCCTGAGTTTAAGTAGATTTTCATTTTGTGACAGCTAAAATAAAATATTTGCCTGATACTGGATGAAATGTCTCTGAAGCCGATTTTTTCCTTTTAATAACTTTATAGTGTTTGTTAGTCATCAGATGAAATCCATCCTACATTATTCCAACCTGTTTCACAGTGTTACAAAAAAAAAGCCTCCCCATCCTTCATAAGGTCAGAACAAGGGGCGTAGCAAAACAAAACATTTAGAGACCCCCTGCATGGGCGACTAAAGTAGCACAGCTTAATGTGAACCATGCTGCTCGGTTGCTACATCTCATGACTTTGTGTGAGAGAGTCACACGCTAGCAGCGTGTGGCAAAGGCACCATGCAGCATATGGGCAGGCAAGGCACGTCTGCTCTGCCTTTTAAGCAAAGGAGACTTCAAAAGGTGAGTTTTTATAGCCCCCTCATATACACACACCATTGCTACCCCCCCACTATAAATCCCACCCTGTAAGAAGCCATTTATGGAACAATAAGAGGCTATTTACTGGCCCTCCAGTAAATTAAGGCAATTCAGAGGTGTAAGATGAAAGATGACGAGGGCTTTCTTTGTGCTAGTAGGCGTGTTTCTTCAAAACTTTCTCCTCTGTAGTCTGTGTGCTATGAAGCAGGGATGGAGAGAAGACAGTGGGCGGTAGGGGCCTGGAGAACTAATGAAACACCAGTAATGATACTCTGAGCTTTCACTGCAAAATGTGAAGAAAGAGTGGTCAGCATGCACAGATTGAACCTCTGAAATTCTATGAGTATTTTAGCTTTTTCTAGGACATGTAGAAATTACAATTTATCTTGAGGCTGTTGTTGCTAAGGCTGCTGCCTCATCTGATGACCTCTCCTGTCCCCTAGGGGTCACATGGTGTTTTCAACTGAATACATACATAAAAACAATTAGTTTAACAGTGTTTTGGCCACACAAACACACACAGGAGAGGTGGACTGGCTCACGTCTGAGTTACTCAGGTGTGGTGAGATCACTGCAATACTGACCCAACTGTTAAGCATATACAACAGCTCTCTGACCTGTAGTGTGCATTGCTGATGGATGTAAAAGCACACCAGTCAAGCATTCTCACTGAGGTTTCCCAAGAGTGAGTCAGCTACCTACAAAGTGACTGAAAACAACTTCTGACAACCCCCCCCCTTTATTTCATTAAGCTTAATGGTCTTTAATAGTTACCAAGTATCACATTAAAGCCAACCACTGTGGCATCTAACAATGCTGTAGGCAAGCCAAGTGTTTGTTGTCAGAATTTTATTGGCTTCCAGGGAGGAGGGCTGTTGCTGTTCAGTGTAATCTTGGCACACCAATAACAGGTTTCAAAAAAGGCAGTTCCTTTCTTATGGTAGTTAAGAAGCTCTTCTCTCCCCTCTTTTGCAAGTGTGTTTGGTAGAATAAATGGAGAGCTACCTGTAGAGAAAACTATCCCCATTTCTTCTACCTAATCTACAATATTTCTGTTTCCCTCTGTCACTCTCTTTTGTCTGCCCTGCAAACATCCCTCTACTCTGGGATGTTTTTTTTTATCTCAGTTCCTTTTCATTATTGTTAATCATTTCCTAACCAAGTTGCTGAGCTTTTTAACTGATATTCTGTGACTTAGTCCACTGCTAGATGGTTTAGTTTGACCACACTGCCCCCTTTAGGGTAGGGTTTGCTGTTGCACATCAACAAAGGTAGAGAGGCACTGAGCAATATCTATAGACTATTAAAAATTACTTTCCCCTTTCAGTTGCACATACTGTTTTAGAAATATATTCATATATTCAGAGGAGAACAAAATACTATGATTTAATTGGAGGTAATCCAGTGATATTCACTGAAATAAACTAGCATGTTCCTCATTTATGGAGCCAATTAATCTGACCATTCTGTATTTAGAGATATTTATTACACTCCTGTGATTGTCAGGCTTCTTTGCCTGTGGCTATCATTAGAAAATAAGTTTTCATTAATGTGAATTTAAGATACACTTAATCGCAATAAGAATTCAGATCTTAGAATAAACACTCAAGTGCTATCTATCTATGTCGTCCAGGAGGAGCATAGACTTACCTGATTTGGAGTTCCACCTGTCAAGAGACTCAGGGAATTCCCCGAGGTGACTTTACTATTCATTTAATCCCTACAAGAAATTAGTTAAAATTTTTATGTGTTGTGTTATGCTTGTGGGATCAATATACTGTCAGGCCTAATAGGTGTCAAAGTAGAACCTGCAACAAAAGGTAGTACACCTGTGATAACTGCAACAAAAGTGTTTGTGCCTGTGATTCCCAGTTAAGGCTACCTACATGAACAAGGTTCTAAGATAACCTATGAAAACTGCAGCTTTCTCAGTTTCTATATGTCTTTATATGAGGATTAGGGGAGATTTCATAAAGCTAGAGTATCAGTAGGTGACTAAACATAAGATGATAGCATGACAGTGATCCCAAACACACCGCAAAAATTACACAAAAGCTTTTAACAATAAAGGTTAATCTTTCATATAAAAATACATGACACAGTTGAAAGTTTGAATTTAGGTGAAATGTCTGATTTGCTTTCTTCTATAATAGCAACCAACACAAGTTAAATTTTATCATCTTTGGACAATTCAGCTTATTGACCAAAAGTCACATTTGTTGGGGCCCAGTGACTTCACCAGTCCTCACATCGAGTTTAAAACAGGAGCTTGTTGGAGCCGTCTTTGCTAACAGCTGCGCCATGTAAGTACATCACCCCATCACTTATACCACTGATCCTGGGCTGTAGTTTGGCCTTTCACAAGCTCTTTTACAGACAGGGATGATGGAATAATCCTGGAGAAGCTTCTGAAATGGGAATGCTCATATATAAAACCTCCAGAAATCACTGGTTATAAAATTTCCATAGTTGCTCTTATCAGCCAGAGGTGCAAAATGCCCTCTTAGGGGCAAAACAAATACATAGATGATTAGTGAATAAGGGAATAATACTGGGTCAAATGAGTCACTTGTTATGATCTAAATTATTTTACAATATAATTTCTAGTAAAATAATTCAAGAGAATATCATTAATCCTGGTTTCAGAAACCTTTTCCCATATAAAAGACACACCATGAGATTCGGCCTATACTGGCGGGGCCACAGCTGAGGGGGTTTCCCATGTTAACTAGGATTTGTAACCAACGGTTTACATAGCAGCATAATCATCGTCATTTGGCTCCGACTCCCAGACGCATCCAGAGGTCATCCATGATTCACTCAGATAATGAGCCTCATCACTTAAACTGTCAACCGCTCTCCTCCAAGGCCCAAGCTAATATTTGCAGCCAACAACACACTGAGAGGTAAATGAGCAGTGATCCCATACAACACTGAGCAGTGTCAGACATTACTGTAAGCAAATGAATGATTAGATACTTACTGTACAGTATATGGCATACCACTGAAATGTATAGTGTAGTACTGTGCAAGACCGGGAGTAGGATAAGGTAAACATGAAAACTGAATAGCTTCACAGTCACTGATGCCACTTCTCACTTCATTTAAACACAAGCAAACAGCCTTTCCCTAAAGTGCATCTTGTGTAAAAGTAATTTTCATAAGGGACTGACATAATGCTATAAATGTATTAAGCACCGTGAGACAACAGACCATGAATTCATCTATCAACAGCATTTATGAAATGGGAACTATTCATCCATATAGTCCTTGCAGTGGACAAATCTATAAAGTAGACTTTTATTACTTGGTACAACCTCTTTCACTTTATTAACTGTCAAATTGCAAATTGAAATTCAAAATTATGACAGATGTGCTCAAAAATGTTCATTTGAACACATGTATATGTGTTCATGTTTATAATGTACTTTCAACTTTCACCTTCAGCCTCCGTATGAGATAAACAAGACCACCAACATTCAGTAGCATTGGTAGGTCAGCATACCTTCTTTGGTTGGGCTCAAATCCTCACCCAAATATACTGCAGATGATTCTTTGGTGCTGTTTAATTCATAATACCTTTTCATCCTCTCTTCCTGCTATTTCCTGAAATTTTTTACGGTGTTTGTTACAGGCAGTCAGGGCAGAGTGCCACCTGTCCAGGTAGGTGAGCTCTACAGGGACACAGTCTGCGGTGTGAAGGGTCAGAGCCAGCACAGCTGTAGCCTATATAATGGAAAATATGGGTAGGTTTACATATGTATATGTTGTATCTCCATATGAGCATCCCTTACTTTCTTATTTTATTACAAATGGTATTGTTATCATGTTGTTGTTTGGGAGGAAATACATGGCTACACAAAATGAAACACCGGTTCTAATAAAGACCGTGTATCAGATAATACACAAGCTTTGCTTGTGTTTTTTCCCTGATGTGAATATGTGTACCATATAGTGTGTATCATATCAGCAGTGTGTATCTGCTGATTTCTCACCTGGTGAATGCAGCAGGGCTGTTGACGTGGTGAAACAGAGCAGGCTCACATACTAGGGTATAGCGGTGACACACAGTAACACACGACTGCCCCAGGGGGCCCAGGTGTACCCTTAAAGCACTTCGTGGTGGCCAAGCAGGGACAGATTTACTGCTAAAGTTCTAGTGATTTAAGAGAACCAACAGTAAGAAAACTGACACTTGTTGAGAATATAAAGCAAAAACTGAAATAGGTTTCTAAAGCTATCCACTGCATTTTGCGATTTGTTTCACACACAGCTTGCAAAAACAGGTGAGTATCTATGACTCTGCAAGATCACATTGCTTTAAGAGCCCAGTTTGGTGGCGGAGCACCCAATAATATGTCAGCTCTCCCTACCTGGTGAGTGATGTAAGCATGAACCCGCTCCAGCATTCCCTCACAGGTGAATTCTCTGGGAGTGAACGGCTTCACCTGCAAACACACACAAACATTTCTATTCTGTGTTACTGTAAATAAAATGTAGGCAGAACAACATGTACAGGTATGTATAAAAACTATACAGTTTGTTTATTCAGTGCTACCTCTGTGCTTAAAATGGCTTTCACTGCCTCCCGTACATCAGTCTTGTTGGTTATGTCCACAGTCCACACATAGGGTTTACCAATGACTTCTTTAGCATAAGGGTGCTGGGAAGTGATCTAAATCCAACAATATTGATTGTCTTTCAATCTAAAAAAAATTGATGCACAATAGTATATGTTCAATTAAAACTTTTTTTTTAGTTTGTGGCGTTACTAACCTGCCTTGTGGTGGGCTTGCCCTTGTAGAAGTCAGTGTTGTCTGATGAGTGTGGAGGCTCAAATCGTGGCTGAAGGAAGACACATCCCAAAGCTACTGCCTCAATGGGAGCTGGACCCTCATAGGGGAATCCAAGCCCTACAAACACCTGAGAGGGAAGCAGCTTACTGTAAATGATTCAGACTGGCTGGCCTCTTAGTGTTATTATGAGACGACCTGTTATCTGACCTTGGCTCTGCGGAGAAGTTGTAGGAAGTGTTTCTGAGTGAGCAGGCCGTGGTTTCTGATGAAGCTGGGCAGATTAGAGGCATGTCTTGGAGGTTGATAGACTGTGGCATGGGTCTCTAGCTCCTCACTGATCACATCCACATACTCAGATTTACCCTTGTACATATGCACAGGACACAAAGTATTTAGACTTAAGACCAGCATGTACAAAAACACTAAACTGTCTTTGCATGATCTTCACTATTACTGTATGTAAAATATTGCAGTGGCTGAATTCTTGACATGTTACTCGCAAACTCACAGACTTCATACATACTTTAATAGTGCTCTTTTAATCATTACCTGCCACATGTAGTCCTGTTTACCATAAACGACCGCTATCCTGTCTTTCCTGTAGGCATCTGGCTCCCGCTCCTCCTCTCTCACTGCCTCCTCACTCACAAAGCCCAGGAAGGAGTTATCAGGAGTGTGAGCTGGAGACAACAGAACACAGAGCAGTTAGATGACATTTTAAAAGATAAATTGCACGACAGACACTGTAATCAGCGTCTATGGTCTCAACCTGCATTTGACACTGAAATTCCCCATCGCAAAAAAAAAAAAAAACATTGTACAAGAAAACTGACTCTAGACTAGAGTCACTAC
The DNA here is from genome assembly GCF_001952655.1 of Monopterus albus. Lineage (NCBI taxonomy): Eukaryota > Metazoa > Chordata > Actinopteri > Synbranchiformes > Synbranchidae > Monopterus > Monopterus albus. Next base: position 807,570 of record NW_018127956.1, read on the forward strand.
TTTGTGTGTAATGAAACTTAAAACTGTCAGAAACATAGTTCTTATTTTAGGAAAACAACTAAATATGGTGAACAACTGTGCACATATTCTCCTTGTGGGGGGAAATGTGATTGGAGGATCAAGAAATACTCTAAACTAATATTACAGGTGAAAAGCAGCAAACATAAAACGTTTTGTGGAAGAGGAAAAACATGCTGGCCAGAAAACCTGTAAAAAAAAAAAAAATATATATATATAAAGGCAGTTGTGGGAAACATGAACTCAAGGTTAGGGGCTGTTTGGACAGGCAGCTGCCACCCCTCTGCCCTCTTACACCCTGAGGAAGGTGTGAGAGATGAATATTTACTTTACTAGAAATGTGCCGACAAAAAATGGTCTGTTTTTGTGAACATAGGTGCAAGCAGCGATTTAAACATTTGTGTGTGTATGTGTGTTTGCTTGAGTCATTCTCTCTTGTCTAAAAGTTATTGTTTAAAAGACTTTTGCCAAATCTCCCCTCATTCACCCTTACACCAGCACAGAATTTCCTCCTGGCTCCTTTTCAGCTCCATTTGTCCTCACTTGACTCTAACACCTGTCTTGGTTCATCACTTCACACACTCACCCATCAGATAAGCAGAGATATGCAGCAATACACTGGTATGATCAACACCACGCAGTTTGTGGGGCTTTAAAGAAAAGCTGTTTAGCACAATCTTTTTCTTCTCCATTTCAGATCAGGAGCAAAATACACCCGCACACTCTTTTTTTCAAGCTTATTTTTCCTATTTCCTTTTGCCTATGCTGTCTGTCTTTTGCTCTTTCTACTCTTTATTCACTATGAGCCAACAGCTATCTCTCTTCCCCAGCAGGACAGATAAACAGTGCTCCAAGCTGAGGGATGAGGAGTGGCTCTCGGCCCACCATGTCCAGCTTGTCTACATCTCCTGGCACGATGGGAAAGATGACAGGAAGAGGTGTTGGAATGAAAGCACTGTCTGGCCACCAGGTTTATTTAACCTCAGCCATTAATCCTCTCACTGTGAGGATGCTTAAGGGTGTGTATGTGAAGGATCAGTGCTGCAGCAGGATGACAGAAATATGTGTGTAAATTTGTGTGTGTACTTGGCATTACTTATCTTGTGGGGACCAAAGCCTGTTTGCACACTGAGGGAACTCAGCCTTCCTCATAGGGATGTAAATCACTGAGTTTTAGAGCGAAGATTTGATTTAATATTATGGATAGGTTATAGTTAGGGTAAGGACAAGTAATGGTTATTGGGATAAGTCTCCAGGAAATTGATATAAGTCAATTTAAAGTGATGAAAATGTGTGTTGAGTGTCTACAAGTGCATTTCTGAATCAGTGCATTGTACTTGTCATACATTGTCACAGCTGTGGTCTCAAATGGATGTATTATTAAGGGGTGTAAACACATTACACAATGACAATGTTCCCAGTATATATCGCTATGTACTGTATGTAGCACTGACACACACACACACACACACACATACTTACGGAACATGGTCATGTACTGCAGAGGGTGGAGACCCCAGCTGCCCCAAAGTGTTTTATATCCCCACCTGCGTGCATAACTCCCCAAGTTAAAGGCTGGCTCAGTGCCAAAAGAATCCAGGATTCTGAAGCGGCACCTAGAACAATTTTATTTAATTAATGAACTGTCAAGTACAGTATGCCTGCTTCACATTAAAACAATATACCAATGTAAGCTAGATTTAAAAAGTAAGATCATAGAAGGAAAAAAATCTGAAGCATGTGATTCTTTTTAATACTGGTTGCTATTTTATTTATGATCATCATTAAGTGGATGTGTAAGTGTATCTAAGGTCTTGGTCCCAAAGACAATAGAGAGGACAGAGAAGTTTGAATAGTCTAGAAGCATAATGATGTATTTAAAAAATTGTGGTGGTACTGGTAATGCTGGAAAGCCAATCCCATGGCTCCTTGAAGGTGAGCAAGGCCATGGTAGTCAGTATAGATGAGGTCAAAGGTCAGGGGCCTCTGGATTGGACAACTGCCTCGGCCGGGAGCAGCACCTATCAGGCTGGACCAGTCAAACACACGACAGGTTAAAAAAAATACCACACTTATGTCTTTTGCTTCTCTCATTCCTACTGTATTATATTCCTAATGTATACCTTGAGGTACCCACAAATATTTCATATACAGTGTCAGTATCATATCAGTACTGCCGTGTCTGAATTCTATTCAATTTAATTAAATAATCAGGTCTCACCAAACAAACACAATGATTTTATGTCAAATGGTTGGAACCTGTGAAGGTGGTGCTGGGAGGTGCTGAAAGTTAGGTTCTGGCCCAGGATTGTCAGACAGGCACTGAGGTCAGCCCACTGGACAAGTTCCCCTAGAGGGCCCCCTCTCTCCACCATGGCTTCAAAATGCTGGCCAATGCTTCCAGCCAGGGCACCAAGATAAAGCAGCACCTATAGGATGTAAGGTTTTTAAGTAGCTAGGGCAGACAATGTATATAAAAGAAAGGGTTCTCATTCTTGTGCTGTCTTTGCTTTCTTACATCCAGTCAAGTATAATATGATGGAGGAGTTATTGAAGCCATTTTCTTGAAAGTCGTGAGGCAGCAAAGTGCATGACAGAACTGACATATACCCTCATCTGAGTTGAGACTGTCTTGTTGCTGCTCTGCCTCATCTTCAGACCAGCCTGTGTCCACCCTACAGACATCCTTTCCACTCTGGTCTGGATGAACCTCATTGCAGGACTCGTGTTGTTGCTGATCACCTCAAACAGCTGATTCAGAGTTGTACGTATCTCGGCCTGTGTACAGACATGATGTGATTAAATATTGCAAGCTAATGCAAAAATATGTATCTAAGAGAAATTAAAGTTTTGTTTTAGTAGAGTAGATCTTGACCTTCATATTACAGTAATACCCATTAGTATGAACCTGATGGGAATTTACCTTCTTTTTATAGGACTGAGGTTTCTCATGCCATGGCAGTCCAGAGTGGCTCCTTCCAAGACGAGGGGGACAAAAGTCCTCTATCTGGCTGAGGTAAGTCAATATGGAGCAGGTGGTACCATTCACTCCATAAAAGACATAGCAGGGGTCGGACTGCCAATGAGCCTGCAGGTACTGCCACACAGAGGCAGAGATGTTAAACCAAAAACAATTACACAGACATTCGGTTACTTGCAACAATTCATCATTTAGATTGGTTCAGCCAGCCTACAGTATGAATTATATCCTATACTGCAGGTTCAGTTATATAAAAATAGTATTTTTATATCCAACTCAAACTTGCTCAAATGTTTGGAAGGAAAAATTACATTTAAATCTTTGTCAATGACAGCCGTTCGATACAACCATTTCAGTGCACAGGCAGTCATGAAGTTCATACTACCACATATATTTCCAATATCTCACCTCCACTTTCTCTGCACACACTGGATATGCAGGATCCATTGGCACCTCACACATCTTACTGGGCTCTGTGGGTAAGATATCAGCCGTCACTCAGTTTTGCCTTCATGTGGCCAGTTTGAATGCATCATTATTCTACAATCCTGACTATAGAAACAAAGTACATTGTAAAGTTAACTCGGCGTGGTTAATTATGAGCAGTGGGCAATGACTTCAATATATAACCTCCTAACTTAAATATGCAAAATGAATAGCAACCATCACTGTATAGTGTGGCCATATACTACATGTGAGAGGCATTAGAGTAGAGGCCATGTGTTCTCAGAAGCCCTTTTCCGTCAGCCCCCCTCCATCTTTAGCCAGTGTCAGTCAACTGGAATGAACACACACTCACACACACCTGACCCACCTGCCTCCTACCAAACATTCCCTTTTACAGTGCTTACATTCCCCTGCCAAAGTACACAGTCTTTGTGTAAAATAACCTCATAAAAAGTAAGAGAGAGAAAAAAGGATAAGAAAACCTGCAGGTATAGCTGAAGCGTTAAACCCTTGAAACAGTGATATGTTATTGGAGCATAGCAAAGGAGAAATAAGTGCTCCCTCTGCAAAAACAAGAGTACGTGTAGACATGTTGGTGAAAGGACTCCTGGGTAATTCAGTCAAATTTTATGGGTGTGAGGTAATGTGAGAGGAAGAGGGTAAAGGGCGAATAGGCTGGTGATGAGGAACTGTGTGTACATACTGAATATGTGTGTACGTGAACAAGTGTGCAACCCTCGCAGTATGTCTGGTATAATGTCTATGTGCCCCAAGCTTTATGAATTCCCCTTTTTCAGGGAAGCATGCACCCACTCATCCTCTTTGTCCACACACACATACACAGCCCCTCACATGCATGAGGCATAACCTTACTCTCACCTCTTCAGGAGGGTTGTAACAGACAAACGTTTTTCCTCCCCACTTGTTAGCTGCTGACTCTGTGAGACTTGTTAGATTTCTGTTCACAGACTTCATCCCCTATAACCACCTGCACCCCCCTGCCCTTCAACTTCCCCATTCACACTCTCCATTATCACAACTTGTTAGTTTCACTGTGTGTTTAACCTCTACTGAGGCTATGAAACGTGCATTTTGCTTGGAACATCACACTACAGGCAATCAGACAAGCTTGCAATTGGTCAATTATTGAAGCTGGAAACATGCAGTGGAAGGATAGTTTATTTATTTTGTTTAGCCAGAATGTTAAAATATGTTATAACTGGAAAATAACTAAAATCTCTGTGTTGGACAATGAGGTGTTTTTAGTAAAGTACACATAGAAAAATTAAAGATAGTCATCATTTGTATGCAATAGCCTAGTACACCTGTCTACTTTAAACCCTGTAAATCCTCCTTCTGTTGATATCAAGTTCTATTTATGACTTTATACTTGTTTACCTACAGAAAATGACAAATCCAAAGTAAAGAACAAAATACAAAAATGTCTCCTGAACTGTCCATCCAATAAAAAGTGAACACATTTCTCAAGATTTTCAGAAAGAAGAGGCCAGAAAACTTGTTTCTCTTGTCCAAAATCAATATAATAAAATTGGACAAAATTGTTTTATTCTTAATTTTTTTTCCCTCTTCTTATCCTGGCTGCTCCCACTAGAGGTCTCCACAGGGGACTCATCTGTCTCCATACATATGGAAATCTCGATCCACATATGTGATTTGGCACCGGTGTTTTTTTGCCTTTCCCAAACACAACCCTCCTATTTTATCCAACCTTGGGACCAGCACTGAGAGTGCACTGGTGTGTACAACCCCAATGACTGGAGGTGGTGCATTGGCTAAGAGATTAACCCCAGCCACCCACCTGGCAAGCAGGAAATCTGCCTCTGAACTGCCATTGCACCACATCAAAATCTCCCCAAAATAATAAAATGGCACAAATCAATTAAGACCAATTAAATGTGACAAAAGGCTTGGCTTTACCAGTGTGTGGTATGTGGTCATCACGTGACTGTGGTGTGTGAGACTGATGGTGATGGTGAGGATGACGGCTGAGCCTATCAAGCCTCTGGGACACCGTCTTCAGTTCCTTTTCTACCAGCAGGGCCAAACTTTGCTGGTCCAGTCTAAACCTGGAGGAAACAAACAGAAACCTACATGTAACCACATTGGATAAACAAATAGAAAAACCTATGTATGTACTTTCATGCTAGTGAGATCTAGATGTTCCATGCATACGGTTTATATGTTCAGATGGTAGGTGTAGTTCATACCTCTGCTGTAGTAGACTGAGTTCTTCCACCTGAGTACTTAAAATCCCTAAGCGAAGAGCCAGTCTGTGAGAGCTACGCCCACGATGACCTATGACAATGAGGATATATAACATGGTATGTGACGCATGTACAATATAATATGTTTAAGTAGTAAGTTTTATGTTAACTTACTGTAACTTGCACTGCTGCAAATCAAGCAGTGCTTATGGTCATGTGTATTTTCCATATTTCATGTAGGGGGTAATGGCATCTAATGATTTTCCACAAGAACAAATATATAATGGCAGGATTGTAATGAGTCATAATTTTAAAGCAAATATTTCTAAAAGTGCAACTGGAGCTTAGTAGTCATCTCACATTTAGTATACACACCCACACTCATATAAATATGCTGTTAACAGCTAAGAGAAAATGTTAAAATATGTGTCTGCCTGACCTACAGTAGTGCTAGTCATGGTTAATCTCCTTGTTAGCTGCCTGGCTAGTTATCAGAGGTTACACATACCACAACTGTAAAAACAGTGAGCTTTCAAAGCTCACTGCTGAGGCTTAAATTAGCTTTGTGAGACAACAGATCAAGAATTTCTTGATTGTATGAAGTTTAAAAAAAGTTGTGTTTACAGTACATGAGGAATATTGAGGATTATACTGTAGACAACTGGGGGGTTAGTGTAGTTCACTACATATTTCTGGACTTTTTTTATAAGACAAGTAAATCTCCACAAAGCATGATTTAAATAATTTTATGTCACTGCCTTTGAGGACATAGAAAAGCTGATTTTACAATTAAATATAAAACTTGTTAGGATGGATTATTTTTCACAGAGACTGACTGAAGTGACTTACCCTGTTCTTCAGGTGATCTCCCTGCAGGTTCATCGCTGTTCATCTCAACTGGCACCCAGAGGCTCTGTAGCAGCAGGGTGAACACTGACAGGCACAGACAGAGCACCAGGCAGCCACTAGAGGGCACAATACACAGAGATCTCAATGCTTTGGCAAACAAATACAGAAGAACATCATAAGTACAGCCACCAACAAATGTTTATTTGAACTTCATTCAAAGTGGATATTATTTAATGTAACTTTTCATGTAAGAGGGATAGTTTGTTTCTAGACCTATGTATTTCTTACTTTCAGTAGGTTGAACTGTTTATTACTTTTATCTTTCCATCTCAACTGTAACTTTAAGCTAAATTCCTGTTGGCTAATGAGCTATTTTCCAGCACGCCCTCAGTCTCAGGTGTTACAGCTGACTCAGTATGTGTGTAACTTTTTTTTTTTTTGTTTAATCAAATCATATCCTCAGGGCTCTTCCTCAATTGTGACTAACATACAGTGTAAAGCTATGAGACTGGCCCAAAATCAGGCCCTGTCTTATGCATCACATTTTTAATAAGCATGAACACCTCAGTACGTAACAGAGTAAACTCTATATAGGTCATTTTCTTTGCATGTTTTTGGACACATATTAAAGGTAACTGTATATCTGTATATCTGAACTGTAATGTGCCATTAATGTATCACAAACTTCACTTTAACTGGGGCAAACAGAGCAAACACTTCACTCTCACTTTCATCAGGTCAGAAAGCCCAACAACCCTACCAACAACTACCCAAAAAGCAGTCAAGCTAATACATGTACAAACACTTTCAAGGCTCTCCTTGTGTCAATAAAGCTCCACATTACAATCCAGATAAATTATTTTCAATCTATTAGTCTGCATTTCATTAAAGGTGTCAGAGCATTCATCCCATCTGGTTAAGGGTTTGGCCGATATATGGAAAAGAAACAGTTAAACTGCAGGAGGGATCATAATAAGACAGATAACTGTAGTTGGTCTGATATCTAGTGTAGGTGATATCATGTGCGGGGATATCCAGCTCCATTGTAAGGGGAGGACATGATTACACAGATAATCAGTTATGTTTTAAACCGTGCTTTCACATCAAGTCAGTCAGTGAGGTGCCACTCAGACCTAGCAATTGTTAAAATGAGGATGGCATTGGAATTTTTTTTTTGCTTTCATACAGCTAAACTTAAAAAAAAAAAAAAAAAAAATCAGTGCAGGAGCAGACATGCATGAGGTAAGGTGCATCAGGTACTTTCTATTGTACATGGTTTATACTTCTGATCTAATACTGGTGAACCTTACCTGCGCAGCCGTAGCGCCACACGCATGGCCCTCGGTTCACAGTGTGTTGAATGTCACTGTCAAAACAAGCACATTGCATATACATGTGCAACATGCTTAGTAATAAATGTGTTGGGCAGAAATATACATAATTCATTATACTATCACACTGTCTGCACTGAAGAGCCAATGTAATTTAATGTTTTAATTGCAAACAAATGGAAAGTGGTCTTTCTGTGTTTGTGGTAGTTAAACATGTTCAGAGTCATAAACAAATTATAAACATTAAAGCTGCTTTTACCAAACTGTTGTTCTGTGTCAATGTGAGAAAGACACAGATACTTCAACAATTTGGCACATACAAGTCAGCACACGGACAACCACAGACACACGGGTACACACATGCATACGTCCTCACCTCCTTGGGTCTCCGTCCCAGCCCACTGGCAACCATCAGGCCTTGTGTTTGCAAAACACAAACTTTAAAAAAAGGAAAATTTTGGGGCT
>NW_018127956.1:815914-817929 GCF_001952655.1 Monopterus albus
TCTCGTTCCCTCCTTCACTGGCCATGCCTTTTCTCCATCTCTGGGCCTATGGGTAGGCATCCTGCAGTTGTCAAGGTAACCTGACCCCCTTTAAAAAACACAATACCCAGAGGGCTGCTTAAGCTTTTCACAGATACAATGGAGCCCACGCTATTGGGTGACAGTTTCTTTCACTCTTGCTGGCTGGACTCAGGGCTTCATTGTAAATTAACTGACAAGCAGGGAACCCATTTAAATAGCTTAAATAGTGCAAACCTTTGGTACTGAATGGCACAATACACAACAAAGGACAGCACAAATATGACTAAGAATAATAATAACAGGCTCAAGGAAAAACTCAATACAACTACAGAAAAAAATCTATTCTGAATTGTGTTGCAGCAATTATAATGGTCAAATAATTGGTAGCTAGGAACACATTTATTTCTTTGGTGGTTTTATTTCTTTAAGGCTTCATGGTGATTCATTTTTATTAAAGCATATAGCACTTAACATTTCCATAACACTTCAGAACTGCAATGCTAACAAATATGCAAATGGTGGTAAACAGTGTCATGTAATAAGTTTTTTGAAAAACAGAAAGTACAAAAAATAGATTTTCAAATGTATTGCAAGTAGCGTAAAATTATTTGAATTAAAAACTAAATTCAAACTATAAATAGGGAACAGCTATGATGGAGAAAGGCTAAGGTAGCCTGAGAGGAGGTTCATAGTGAGGGCCTTTTGGTAAAGGGAATGAAAATGTCCTGAAAAAGCATAAAACTTCAAATAAATACCAGTCAACTGTTTGGACACACTTTACCACTGAATTCAATTGTAAAGTGTGTCCAAACATTTAAATGGCAGCATACAAAACACAAAAAGTGATCAAAATAAGTACGCACTGGGCTGTCTGAGTTGGCTGCAAACACTTGAAACACCAAAAATCACAATCAGGGTTTGGGAAACCTCTCAGCTCCATGATAGAGAACATGAAGGTACATCACACTGTGTTGAATGTTGGGACAGGGACACCATTTTGGGAAAGATGCGCTGTATTTACCTGCTTAATGTTCTTGTTTTGTTTGGCTTAAAAGGTTTAGATCTCACTTTACTGACTGTGGTAATTCAGAATGGATAACTTTAACTGACTGTAGCTAAAAGCTAGAGATCCCATTGGCAGGAAAAAAAACAAACAAAAACAAAACAAAAAAAGACTACACCCTGACCTTAGCTCCACTCAGTTGGGGAATGCTAGCTAGCAGCTGTCAAGCAGATAACACAAACCCTGCAGATGACAAGTTTTAGTTATGTAGTGTATACACTGCATAGACAATACATACAAAAAAGGCTTTTCTGGTGTTTGGAAATGTTTCACAAATTAAATTAAAATTAAATTAAATATCCATGTCTTAAAAATACACAGTGGAAAGATAGATAACTGGACTTTGCAGTGGCACCGAGGACCTGGGAAAACGCGTCAGGTGAGCAACTTTCATTGTACAGAACAGGGACCAAGTTTCAAGCCGGTATCTAGGCTTTATAATACATCTGCTACAAACATTTTGTCTATTCACACATAGCCAGACCTGTGGTTCGTCCAGCTGCTCACATTCTATAAGAAAATTCCTAAAAATAGCGTCTGACAGATGGTATCCAAGATGCACTCACAAAAACAAATTTCAAAAGTAAAATTAAACAATATAGCCTACTATACTGTGAGCACTACAATTACTCCCCCCCACCACGACAAAATATTTAAATTATATGGAAGCACACTGCATTCAAAAAAACTGGAGACCTTACCTTCAAGGCCTCAGTTTACAACTAGCATTTTGCTGTTCTTTTGACTCTGTATTTAATGTGTTTGGGAATCGTAGACTAGATAACGAACTGCAAGTGAAAATCGGGGGAGCTAATATAGAACGAGTATATGAAATTAAATTTCTAGGTGTCAGAGTTGATGATAAATTCACCCGGAAATCTCATATCAGATATATTCAGCACAAAATAGCAAAAAATATATCGATATTGGC
>NW_018127956.1:818347-820197 GCF_001952655.1 Monopterus albus
TTCTACTTGTGTGATGTAGAAGATAATTATCAAAGTATGTCATTGTGTAAGAATGTTAACAATCTGTAATATTTTTTAGTATATCACTAGCGTGGAACAAAATTATCTATGTATTAATACTGCTTGCAAACCAATGATGTAAGATGATGTCATGGGGTAGGACTAGATAAGTCTGACTTCTTCCTACTCCGTTCAAGCATGTACTAGGTATAAGCAAATTGATATTGGATTTGTGGATATGTGTGAAATTATGTGTGTTGACATATTGACTGTCGTTACATGTTTGAAAGAATAAATCAAATCAAAATCAAAATCAAATGTGTGGCCAAAGATGTCAGAGTGCTCCATTTTTAATTGTTAACTTCAGCTTTCTGCATTCTTTTTGGTTTAGTAATTTTAACTTGTGATAACATGAGCTGTAATGACTGGTCCTTTTAAAGCTCCAACAGTCACATTAAGACTGACAACTCCTGGGGGTACTATCAGAAGCTCTGCACACTCTCAGAGTTTGGTCACTTGAAACATTAAGAAATGTTAATCTAATCTATGAAGGCTATATGGAAACAAGTATACAATGTGGCAGTAAAACAATTTTGGATGACAAAGCAGCAGAAACCTAGTGTAAGATGGTTTTTTCTACTTGAGGCAAATTTACCAGGAGAAGTTAATATTTAAGAAACAATTAGTTTCATATTGCTTGTTTCAAACAAACACATACACTACCAGATTGTTGAAGGAGTTCAGGTACTTTGCATACAGGTCACTAATGTTACACATGTGACAGCCAGCAGCAGCCTACATTTTAGTGTTTAAAGTGCAGTAAATCCAAGTTAATGTATTACTGCTACAACATTTCCAGCTTGAGTTGCACAGTATATTGAATGTTATGTTTGTTCTCCTAAAAGTAAAATTAACCTGCTGGATTTTTGAAGGGAGTTTGGTCACTATCAGCAAAAGAAACAAGGAGCTTAAAGGGAAACAATGTGCGCTGTCCTTGGTGCTGAAGAGAAGAATCCTGAACATCAACTTCTGACTCGATCTGAAACCCTGACCTCAGCATCCAACCCTTTCCATCTTTCGCCAATACTATACTCTGCAGAAACATGCTTCAGCTTCACATTTGTAGTTTTCACTACACATTTATTTCATTTACAATTATGAATTAGGATTTTACACACAAAACGTGCTTAAGAAATATCTGATGCCTCATTACCAGTATTTTGATCATTTACATTCTTATGCCTCTGCACAGGCAACAGCCATGACTGGGTAAATTCTACATGTTGTCAACCTTACACTTCATAGTACAATTCAGTTCAGTTTGTATAGTGCCAAATTACAAGTCATCTCAGCACACTACATAGTAAGGTCTAGACATTAGTATTATAATAGAGGAAAACCCCAACAAATCCCCTTGAGCAAGCACTTGGCGACAGTGGGGAGGGAAAAACTCCCTTTACAGGAAGAAACCACCAACAGACCCAGAGTCAAGGTGGGTGGCCATACTGCCTCAACCCGTTGGAGTGAGTGGATGTTTTCATAGTCATCTCTGCCAGGCTCACTCCCTCCCAAAAACCTTTAAAAAAAACCTACTGGTTGGTATCACAGCTACCACGCAATAGAGCTCTGACAATCATATCTACCTATGAAACTGCTAAACGTATTTGTTATGGTTTAGTCCCCCTCACCAGGAGGGTGAGGGAGAACTGGGGTTGGACTCAAGAAGGCTGACCCAGGTGCTAGTACAAAAAAGGTGGTTTAATGGAATAAAAACATCATAACAGGGTCCATAATACATACAAGGGAAGGGCAGTGATGACTAAGGAGACCAGGACGGTAAACACACAAAC
>NW_018127956.1:820323-839773 GCF_001952655.1 Monopterus albus
GCATAATTAGCGTGATAAGGTCAAGCCAAAACGCACAGAGACTGTCAGCGTAGCATCTTACATACGGCTCCTACATCACATACATTAAGGCAAATACACCCAAACTGGGTGTCGACAAGCCTTTTGTCATCTGTCTCTGCCAGGCTCCCTCCCAAGAACCCAAATGCACCCCCGGCTGGTACCGCGTCTACCGAGCAAACCAGGACCAACGACAACCATGAAACTGCCTAAGGTATCCCTGCATCAATGGCTAAACGCTTTGCAGGAGTGGGATAAAGTCCCCTGCTGGGAGGCCTCCCAATCTTTAGTTCATTATCAACTAATATGCCAATTATTTTCTTAATTAATAGAGTAACTGTGATCCAAAAATGCCTTTCAGTGACGATCAACAGTCCAAACCTGAAAAAAGTTTGTCATTGTCTACTTTATCATGACAATCTAAGAAAACTGGCAAATATTAATGTGAGAAGCTGAAAATAGAGAAATATTTCTTGGCATTTTTGCTTACAAAATGAATTTATTACTCAACAAAGCAGTTTGATACATTTCCTGTCAATCAGTCCCCCCAACTCCTCATATACACCTTTCATGGGGTAAATTACAGGGATGATGCCAGCAGAAGCTACCTTTTTGACAATAATTAATTCAGTTTCAGAATAATTAATGCAATGGACACAAACTGACAACAAAAGGATACAAAATGACCACAAAGAGATGCAAAACAAACACCAAAAAGACACAAAAGATCCCTTAATCTCATATGTCTTCTCTCTGTCTTTATCTTTCTCCCACATGTATACAAAAGTTGTCAAGTCACCATAATAAATAATACATTTGTTCACGTTCCCATCTCATGTTCCCATCAGCTTACAGCTGAATAAATATAGCTTGTTTTGTATTTTCTTGAAGTTATTCTTTGCTATACTGTCACACTTTTGATGATTTTAATATCTTGTGACGTTCCTAATATTTCAATCAAAATATTTTATGAAAGTGTGGGATATGGATATAATTTTAGTATATTTTAACTGAGTGCTTTTTTTCCCACTCACAGTCTTGTGACTCTTCCTAAAGAAAAAAGTGGTCCACTCTTGTGAATTAACCACAGAGTGTGGACAAATGGCTGTAAACTGAATATTTAACCAGCTCTCCGGTGGTTGGGGGCACTGCGCATGCTTAAGGCAACAATATAAATGTCCACGGCAAGGCGCATGCGGGTAGGAATGTTGTTAGTCTATTTGTTGACAGTTCCATCCCCTTAACTTTCCATTCTTGCACATTAGAGGCGGTAGTAGTTGCTGGCTCCGGCTTAGCTTAGCTTAGCTTTGCACAAATTCGCGCTGAAATTTCTCACCATAAGCAAAACTGCAAGAAAGCCTGCGCGGACCAAGGTAATGCATGGTTGGTAACATTTATGCTAGTTAGTTGGTGCAGCAACGTTGGCAGGTGTATTTTATTGGGTTGTTGTGGTCTCCCTCAGTATTTGCATTGCTTCTTCTCTGTGTTGCGTTGTGCTGTCGGGCTGCTAAATGTGTGTATGGGTGTTGAACGTTTCGTTAGCTGCTAACATAGGGGCAGCCTGCAGTTAGCTAGCGTTAACGCTAGCAATGCTAATTGGCAAATGCGAATGGAAAATGGCCATTTATTGCAGCGGTGATGTTAAATACCCCGTGATCAGTGTGTACTGTGTTAGCTACTATCACCTCAGCTGACTGGCTAATGTTGGTGCTTGTGTCTTTCTGCATTCATTGAGCCTCCGAGATAAAATTGCAACGCTTGATTCGCCTTGTCTGCCCAGGTTTGCAAAGTACAGTTTGATGTGCAAGCTCCAGTACATGTCCTGTAAGCCTAGTAGTCAGCTTCGTTTAATCCAGTGCCATAAATGTTCACATTTGACTTGCAGTAACGTTAGCCATCTCAGGATACGCTACGTAAAGCACCAGGGATACCTAAACGATTGTAGTGATTTATCAGGTTTTCAAAATAAAATTAACAAATGCATGACCATATCCTGATAGCTCAACGTTATATATGGACGTTTTCACCTTTTAGAAATAGAGGAACTTTCTGGAAACCTGCGAAATTACTCAGTTTATAAGCAATTCTTGCATTTCAAACCTTTTTTTGTTTTTATCACAGATTACATGAGAGAAGGAGACAAATGACCTGCGTCAAAGATGTCAAACCTAAGAATAGAATCACCCTCACACAATTAACATTAATACACAAACACTAATGTTGTTATGCTGTATACTTGCTGCACAAGTTAAGAACAGTGGTTTATTCATGTAGGCTGTTAAATTAATAGCATTAAGGATATATGTTTATCAGCTGTCGCCCATTCCCAAACTAAATGTCAGGATGCATGTTAAACAGTTTTAGCAACAACAATGGAAGTCTGTGGCACAAATGAATAAGCTAATCCAGTACTGACGAATTGACAGACATTAATCACAAGTAGAGGCAAATCATTGTTGGTTTTCATCTTTGTATGGGAAGTGTTGAAAATAATGTTAATTTAGAAGATGACCAGCCTTATCCTTTAATTCCTAGTGGCTACTGGTGAACTAGACCAAGATCGTGGTTGGACAACGGAGTGGGCCTCGCTCTGTGTTGCAGTCAAGCTGATTATTTACCCTTTGCTTGGTAGAGGGTAAGAGGTAAAAGCAGCTTAAAGATATGTTAGGTCAGTTTAAAGGTGCAGCAGGTTATAGCTAGAGAATGGGGTTTGCCTGTAATGGAGTCCATCAGATTTAGGGCAGCATGCCCTCGTACCCACTGCAGAGCCCAGTGATAGGTCAGATATCATTTACCATGAATGCAAGCCTAGTGGCTTACTTTTATTGCCTCCCTTAGGAGAAAATTGTCTAGTATTCGGGGAATTTGACATTAAATAAGAACCCAGCTCTGTTAAGAATGGCCAAAATTCTATGCATACATCTCAAAGTATGCCAATCTTATAAACAGATCTGTTTACATGCTCACAAACACAAGATCAGTGAAAAGCCTGCAGGTATCTGAGTGTCTCCCTGCCTTTCTGTCTGTCACTGAGGGGCTGTTCATTAATAAGCTTAACTGATAGAGGTTAACAATTGTGCTTACACAAGGACACCCTGTATCTGCTTCCAGAAACATTAAGACATACTCAGAGTTCAACACATGATTGGGTCAGATAGGATCCTATTAGTCTGCTGATAGACTCTCCGACTCTCTTGTCTTGGGGGGGGTGAACCATAGGTTTACTGGCCATCTTAACCTGACTTAAGATTTGAGCCTTAAGTTCATTAGGTTTTCAAACCAGCTGGTAATACCAGAACCTAGAAAGCTCTGTAAAGAATGAACATGATATTCCTACAGACGGCAAAAACTGTAAATCTGCAAAGGAAATGGATGTGCTGATGGATTCTAGCACAGACACTTGCAAAATGAATGCCATCTGGCCCCATTGCTCAGTTGGTACGCATAGTTCCACAAACCTTAGTGAAGGGGCATGAGGCTATTATAATTTATCCTGACAACAATTATAAATTACTATATCTAAAACTTTGCAATATTCCATAAAAGTGTGCATTTCAAACCACAGATAAAAAAAAAAAAAAATCAGTTCATTTCTCTTTGCAGTTTCCATATTAGGCAGTCATGGTCTTTTGCTCTTTGTATCAGATGTAAACAAGTTTTGTTGCGCCTGTTGCTTGTGCTTTTCCATGATGCTCTTAATAGCTGATTGAGATCCCTTGGTGCAGCCTTCAAACTCCTCTGATACCTCCTGATCTATATGCTACTTGTGTCTCGGTAATGCATTCTGAGACTATTGAAAGACGGTGACTATCATGGCTTTGGCTTAGTGGACCTCTGTTTGTTTATCTGATTGTTCATGGAACTGATGAGCTTGTATTGGCTAATTCTGAGAACTTTGAACTTTGGCCAGTTCAGTTTCTTTTAATGGATTGTGTTGCATCTTTTGTCAAAGGTGAAATTCTGATGTGCAGTTCACAGCCTGTAAAGGTAAATGGTGTAATTTAGAGATGATATTCTGAGTAGGACAGTTAATCTCACCATAAATGCTGCTGGTTTTACATGCAGTCATGTATTGTTATGCACCTTCATGTGACTTGTTTGGAGGAAGTGTGAAATGATTTGATGATTTTTATGGCTGTCACTTTCAGTATATTGCAAGTGATCTTTGGATGCGTGTCTCTTGTAACTTGTTGAAAAACTGAAATGATTGGATGGCTCTACAACAACTTTTACTCTGGCAACAACAATGTACAGTATATTGTATATTGCAAATGATATTTGGATGTGCATCTCCATGTATCCTGTAGGAAAGCAGGTACAAATTGTAAAGCGCTACATAAATGCAGTCTATTTCACTTACCTTTAAACTCTTTGATGTAGTTTAGGAGGTGGCCAGATACAAACGCTAGGCTAGCAGGAATTCAGCAGGTACTGGCTTTTATAGGTCCAAAGGGAATTAGAACATGTTAATTTTTATTAGATACAGCATAGTATGAAACATATTTATTTAGAGTATACTGGCGCTGCTGACATCGACTGTTAATGACTCAGTCGATTGATTTGGGTTTTTTATGGTGCTATACACTCATTTACTCTTTTTTTCCTTTGTGTTTTACAGTAACCATCATGGGCAGCTAAGAAAAAGAAGCTTGTTACGTGGTGTTTGGTGGATACAAGGTTTGTAAAACCCAGAGAATCCCTCGTCTTTTCCTACTCGGGCAGTTCAGCAAGGCTCCAGCACCATGGCTGAAGAAGACTATGGCAGCTTTGTGGACTGGAACCAAATGGGGGATCTGGCCAAAAGCAGCGGGCCCACAAAGGTAGATTGTAAAGACCTGAAAGAGTTCAAACAGATGGCTCGGCAGGGTTACTGGGTTAAAAACCACAAACTACGGGCACAAGTCTACAAGCAGCTCATCAAGGCCATTCCCTGCCGTACAGTTACCCCAGATGCAGAAGTATATCGTGACCTTGTGGGAAATTCAGCCACTAAGAAGCCCTCCTCCAACATCCAACTGCCAGACTTTGTGGATGGAAATCCTGTGCCACAGTACTGCCTGAAGGCAGAAGCGGTGGCCTCAGCTCATCGGATTATCAGCTGCCTGGCTGGACAGTTTCCAGATATCTCCCACTGCCCATCACTTCCGGCTGTTACCTCTTTGCTCCTGCACTTCAGCACAGATGAAGCTCAGTGTTTTGAGCACGTCAGCCGCATACTAGCCTGCAACGATCCAGACAAGCGCCTGCTAGACCAGACCTTCTTGGCATATGAGTCTAGTTGCATGACTTTTGGTGATCTGGCCAACAAATACTGCCCGGCCGCCCACAAATTGATCATAACCACAGCTCAGGATGTGCTGGAAGTTTATGCTGACTGGCAGCGCTGGGTGCTTGGTGACCTACCTTTCAGCCACGTCGTCAGAGTCCTGGACGTTTATTTGGTGGAGGGCTACAAGATTCTCTTTCGTGTGGCTATAGCCTTGCTCAAGTTCTACCGCAGGCATAAAGCAGGAGCCCAGGGGGGCCAGGATCAGCAGGATTCAGGCAAAGTCAAGGCAGACATCCAGGCTTTTGTCAAGGGCATCGCCTCCACCATTACACCTGACAAGCTGCTAGAGAAGGCCTTCTCCATCCGCCTGTTTAGCCGAAAAGAGATTGCTCTGCTGCAGCTTGCAAATGAAAAGTCCCTGCAGCAGAAGGGAATCACTGTCAAACATAAGTGGTATAATCAATCATATGATTTACGTGGCCAGTCATGAGCATCTTTTCTTAGATTTTATTTAGAAACTAGGCCACATTTATTTAGCAAAGCATTTGTAGCATCAATGAGAGCATTGATTGTTGTCACATGTACCGTATCATGCACCTACTGTATACACACTGCAGAAACAGACATGAATTATTTTTATAATTCAAATTCTAATTTAATGTGAATATCACTGCTGTGAGAATGGGCATTGTTGAACATGATTAAATGTAAGACAGTTTCTACACAAAAAATTAAATCACAGTGGTATGCACAGAATGAGAAAGGTGCAATGTTAAAATGGAAGACATTTAATTTAAAAAAAATGATTATAACTGTACAGCATATGCCATTTGCTTAATTGCAAGAATGATGTGTTTTAACCTTTTACTCTGGCATGCTCTGGGGAATGGTTTAATTTGCTCTTGCATCCTTGTCTAACATCATGTTCTTATTTCTTATGGGTCTGGTTTGGACTTTTCCGTCCATCATCTTGTCTCGTCTTCACTCCACTCCTGTTCACTGTGTTGGTTCTTTTACAGTTTTAGGTGGGTTCTGTTCTCTGTCCTGCTCCATATGTTTTCCTTCTTACAAGTAATTTTTTTTACACTCAGAATAAATGTTTCAATTGCACTATGGGTAATATATTGAATGAGTAGTCAGCACCACCAGACTGAAATAAATACACAGTTGCTTTGAATACATTTGCACCATTATTATCTTGCTTTTAAAGATTTATTCATCACCAGCCATTTGATCTGTCTCTTATTCTGTTCCTCTTTATCTCTGGCTTTGTCTTTCTCGGGCGTCTCCAGTCGGAACGTGCATCTAGCACTTGACCCTGACACCTTCTCCTCAGAGCTAGTCAGTGCCAAGGAAATGCGGAACATCTGGTCGTGGATCCCTGAGCGCTTTGCCCTGTGCCAACCACAACTTCTCTTCACCACCTCCACGCACGGTTGCAGCCTGACCAGGTATGATGTCCAGTGTTCATGTCTGGCTGCTGCTCAAGATGTAGGCTTCAGTCCCTATTTTGCACTGAATCTTTGACTTATGGCTAAAAGGTAAGTAAATATAAACAGAGAAGCAAAGCTATAAACTTAACAAAAAAAAAAAACACACACACAAAGTAAAAATAACAACAACTTTATTGGAACAAAAACCTCTTCATTTGGAGCAAACAGAACGGATAAAGTAACCAGCAGGCCTACCTTTATTATAATCCATTGGGAAGGCAATAAAGGCATTGTCCTACTGTATAAAGAATATTTCACTTTCCTGTTTTAGGTTTTAATTCAGTAGTTTAACAAATGGAACTTATTTTAATAAGGTAAAATGTTGTTTTGTTAATCCTTAGATTCAGTATTTGATGTTTTATTAGACATGTTGCACTGAATTAGCATTTTCCTCCAGATTCTACTCGCATTGTGAAGGCCATGAACCCACGCTGCTCCTCATCCAGACCACCGATGGCGATGTGAGTAAAGCACATACTGACAGGAAATTCTCTCACCAATCCCTCAACCATTTTTACCTGCTACATTTTATCCAAGGGAAGGATACACGTAGGACTAATGCAGCTCAGATCAGTAAGCCATCCTAATATTCTGGTTTTTCTACGTTATTGTTATGCATAGCCAAATATAGTGTTAAAGATTATGTAAATTGTTTTTAGCCTTAGTTGGGACCCGGTTACTTTTGTGTAAGGTACAAAGTGAGCTGAAGCAGAGTCAAAATTAACTAGTACTGTTATCACTCCCATAAACTGGTTTCTGTCTTGAACTTTGACATTATTGCACAATATGTCCTAGTTGCTACATCAGTCAAAAGGAAGCTGGTAGTCAATAGTTTTTTGCTGACTGCAGTAATGTGTGACAAACACTACCAAACATGTTGTTGCATATGGGGTGTGGTTCTGTACAGACCTACCACATGGTGTCTTCTTTCAAAAACCAGAGAGGTCCACAGTAGCTTTCTGCTTTTCAAAATGGACTCAGGTTTAATTTCTGATCTAATTCTAATGGTCATGATTACCCAGGTCTCGAAAGATTGGATTAAGGCACAGCACAAACATTGATGGCTTACAGATAGAAATCTTCCCCTAGTATGAGCTTTGGTGGATTCTGCAGAATAAAGCCAAAGCATATGAACATATGTGCCAATTGATTTTACACACACACACACACACAATTTTATTTATATTTTTTTTTCTCTCCTCAGGTATGTGGAGCTTTCCTGTCCACAGACTGGGAGGAACGGAAGAGGGGAGGCAATACATTGAGTTTCTTTGGTACAGGGGAGTGCTTTGTCTTCAGGGTAAGTTTATTTTTAGTATAATGTCTTAATAGTTTTCTGTCAGCAAGGAATCACTCATCTTTCCTTAGGTGAATTTTAGGGACAAATGAAAGGAAATGTTTTCATAATGAGTAGTAACAGACTGTTGCCACTAGAGGGTCCTATCTACTCGTACGATGCTGGTGTTGCTGGCCTCAGTTGGCTATTCAGGCTCACAGTTGAAAAGTCTGCCTTGCAGGTCAGAAATCGCCATGTGGACATTGCCCTCTGCTCAGTGCAAAAACATCCACACATCATGTTTTCTTTGCTTGTGATGCTGCAGCATTTAGCTTTAGTTTTAATAGCACCTAGGCTAGAAATGGCTACAAAAAAATCTGGGTCTCTAATGGCCTTTATGAATTGACTTTATGTGCGTTGATAAACAGGTGAGGGCTGTCTGAGCCTGCACACCAGAAAACACTGTCATCTCACCACACTGATGCTTCAGCACACACGGATCGGAAACTCCTGTAACCTGATCCAGTAGTATGTGAGCAGGCCTTCACCTGACACCATACCTGACACACGTAAAACAGTCAGCAGGGACAGGTGTCTTATCAGATGTATAGTTGAGCATTGGAGAGGAGGGAATCAAAGGCAATCAATATATTCTTTGCATTAACAAAATGGCAATCAGTTTTTCACATTGATTTTCTCAGTTAAATGCTAAATTCAAATTGGTGCCCTGATTCATAAGACCATTTTATTGTCACCTGTATGTTTTACTTGAATACATTTGTAATACTATCTGTATTTAACATGTGCTGTCCAGGTGTGTAATTGATGACTGCCGTATAGTAGCAGTTACTCCTTTTTGTTTTCTTTGTTAGATGAAACCAGAGATGGAGCGCTATGAGTGGGTGGTAATCCGCCACCCTGAGCTAGCATCTTCCATCAAGACCCAGAGTCAGGAGGACCCAGCCTCTTCTGAGGATCAAAAGTCAGAGAACAGCCTACAGCTGTCAGGGAAACCTGCTGGAGACCTGTCACCCTTCCTCTCTGCCCGCCACTTCAATCTTAACTCCAAGAATACTTCAATGTTCATGGCTGGAAACTTTGACTCCATTATAGTGGGTGAGTGGGTAACTTCTGCATGCTATTGTTGTGTACTTGGTCCCTGTTTGGAGAGACCCTCAAAATCTGAGAAACCTGGAGCAGTTGACAAAAGAAGAGTGGTCCAAAATTCCAAAGGAGAGGTGTAAGACGCTCACTGTTGGTTACAGGAAACGACTGATTCCAGTTATTTTGTCCAAAGGGTGCGCTGCCAAATATTAAGTTGAGGGTGTCAGTAATTTTGTCCAGTCCATTTTGGGAGTTGTATGTGGAATGTATCAGATTTGGCTTTTTTTTTTTTCCTCTGCTTTTTTTATGTTCAAGTCCAAACAAAGAGATAAACATAAGAATACCAAAGGATTTTCCAGAAGTGGTACATTATCTGACAGAAATGCAGGGGTGCCAATATTTTTGGCCATGACTATAATTGTTTTACATGAAAATCATTAGCAGAAATGTACTTTTGTGCTTTCTGACTTTTAACTCATCCAAATGCTTTGTGTCTCGTCAGGGGGAGGTGATGGTAACGCTCTCTACATCGACTCAGACCTGAACCATGGCCACACCAGCAGCTGCACCACCTTTGACAATCCACCCTTGTGTGCAGAGAGTTTCCAGGTTGCACTGCTGGAAGTGTGGGGCTTCCAAGATGCCATGGCCTCATAATATTGAATACATAAACACACACTACATATACATACAAGTAGATCCCTACAGCCATGGACATGTATGTGCATTTCCATGAATAAAGATTTTATCAGTTCAACATATTAAATTAGAAAATGTGGTCACAAAGTCTAGCAAAGGGATAGAAGTGAAATCAGAGATAGGCAAACACTACATCTGTCCTACACATTTATGTTTTACTCTTTAAAAAATTATTACATTTAATCCAAATTACAACATGGGGAAAAAAATTTCTTGGTTTTTCTGTTTACACAATTGTATTATGGTGTAGTAATCCTGTCACAATGTGAAGTGTTTGATGTAAGGTTCATCTAGAGGTTTTTCATGCACATGCCATGCTAATACATTTAAATTTGTAAAGGTAAATTCAGCATGTTGGGTTCTGTGATTTAGCTCAGTCTGCCAAAAGTACTGTGTAGCTAGCTCTGAAGTCCTTAAGAAAATTCCTGGGCCATGTTGATAAATGGAGTTTACAGTAAAATGCATGAAGTGTTCATTTGATGACATGACAGGTGTTTTTAAATCCTGAAGCATCCTTGTGAAGACTTGGTAAAATTGTACCAGGTTATCTAGTAACTGTTGCATTGCCCCACATTTTTTGATTTATTGTATATGTGTGGATGATCTTCTAAATGACTCAATGATGTAAATGTTTGGGAATATCAGTGATGACTTTGTTGCCAGTTTGAACCATATGTCAAAGTTTTTTGTTTTTTTTTTGAAAGAATAGTAATTTCATCTTTGTATAGTGTATGAATAGTCACATGAATAACTACAAACATTTCAAAAGAAAAATGTTTTTGGTTTAAAAATAATTGGGTTAAATTAAGTTCTTTTTTTTTTTTCTTCATCCTCCTCACCATTTTCCTGTTGGTTATTTTCCAGTGTTAACATAGTGACAAAAGATCAAAATTGTGCCATGTTGGCAAATTGCTGTTAGGGTTATACTATGTATTTGTGTGTCTCTCTGTATGTTCAAATATGTGCTCCAGTGAAACATCACCTGAATAACTAGAAACATATTCTACATGTGAAAACATGATTTTATACAGTTGATTTGTTCACCATAGTTAATCACTACTAACTTTGTAAAGGTGTGAGAGGTTAGAGACGTGACTGAACTGCAGACCCTGCAAAGAGGGTTACATTTCTTCAGACTGCTCCAGAGGGGTGCCAGATGCCTTTGAAAGTCATCTAACCATTAATCTAATCCTTATCTTCTAGTGTTTGGCTCTAGTTGACTAATTAGCTTGTCCCAAAATGGCAATTATGCAAAAACTACAATACTGTCATACTGTGATTGCATTTTGTGCATGTTTTTAGCACCAAAAATGATTTGAAATTGTTTACTTAGAATTTTAAAATTACATCTTAAAAGGTCTGTTCATTGTTGTAACATAAAAACATTTAGTTTAAAATTACTACTGATTTGAGGCGATACGTGAAATGACAGTATTGCAAATTACGTATTTACAGTGTAAGGTTGGATCTAAAATTCTACTAAAACTAAAAACTGACTTGAATTACTCATTTCTTTCTTGATGCACACTGTCTATTTTTGCTTGGACGTCTGCTTTGTGGAAGCTGACAGTGAGCTGCATGACTGGAAAATATTTAGCAGAAATGAGTCAGATATACTTAAAAAATTTGTCTGTAAAAAGCCTTCAACTTTTAATAACTAGATGTATTGCGTTCTGCAATTAGAATGATTATTGGACCTCAGACTGTATTGTCTATAACTACAAATGTGTAACTGACAGCTATCTTCTATTTTGTCAGACATTTTATTAAACATGTTGGTTTAAAAGCATTTCATGTCAATCGATGTCAATCCATTAAGGCTCTATAAAATGTGTAGGCATTCCTTTTCCGGTGTGTATGGCTCAGCATAATACAGTAAAGTGGTGGAGTAATTCCTTTTTATAATAAGTAGTACTGACTCTGTCTTGCCAAGGCTGCACTCTTCATTCAGGATTCACACTCGGCTAATCGCGCATGCACTTCTATATTTAGCTCCTCCTTTGGGTGTTGGTCTGGCACATCTCCTGAAAACCATGCTTTCTAGCCTCAAGGAGCAAGATGCTTACTGTGTAAACGCACCATGTTTACACATATAATAAGCACCATAAACAGTGTTTAACCCCACACTGAGATGGACCTCTCCTTGACCAATTCCTGCCCCTCAGATTATGGACAGAGGCAGTGAACAGGGGATTAAGTCAGACTAAAGAGTTTCCAACAAATATTTAGATCATTGACTGAATATTGGGGTTAACTCCAGTGCTGCTGAATATATCGCACAAATCTGCCTTATGGACTGGCTAACTGTTCTACAAAATGAATGTTTTTCCCAGACTAATATACAGAAAAGGAAAGATTTATTATTAATTCAGGATTAAGGTTTCTCTATTTCCACAACATTAGCATTTTCTAAATGAAGGTAAAATTACTCATCACTCCAATAAGAATAAAAGCTGCATGTATCTCTGTAGAACTGTGTCCTGGTCTAAAAGAAATCTCACTGTCCCAGAACCACTTAAAGATGAAGGATCTAATTACTGATGCTGGTCACTATAATAAACTGTAGGACTATACTTACATTATACTGTAAATAAGTAACTGATGGCAATTGCTTTATAGTGCATCTTGAATGGTAAATTAATGGAAATGCGTTCTCATGAGAATTTTTCACACTGTGTTTCCTTTCTTTAAACAGCATTTCCAAGACCAGCTCCTTATACAACTCATTGAACATTGTTCAAGGACAAAGGCATTCACGTAATCTTTGTTTTCTGTTTGTTTAGGGTACTGCAGATGGATACAGTGTGTTAGTATGTAGGCTATCATATTACTGCAAGTTCAAAAATGAGCTTGTTGCAAATGTCATGACACTTCATGCTTCACGATGTCCCAAACAGGAACACCATGATCCAACATAAACATGAAGGCTATACCCATCCACCTAAAAGAATCCTGGAGGAAACAAAGTCAAAACTATCTAATCTCAGGTAATTATGACCTTTTTGTTATTGGCACACATATAGCCTACCTCATCCCTGCCTCAAAATGATCTACTTTTGCTGCATAATGTAGCCTAATCTTGCATTTGGCAGGTGGATTAAGATGTTGGCCAAGTTGTTTTACAGCTAACTGTAAACCAGTAAAGGAAAGAGACCTGGTGTAGAAATGGCATCATGAGTTGAGGGGATTTACAGTGATATGGCAAAGGGGCCTTTTCATGTTGCTGATTAGGCCAGGCAGTGCAGAGTCCAGAATGGAGGGATGGATGGAGTAGGAAACAGGAGGAGGAGACAGAAGAGGAGGTATAGAGACTGCAAGGCTCTCTCTGACTCACCCACACCCCTTGTCTTTCCCGTGGTATCCTAGTTCTCTCGACCCCTCCTCTGTCTGTATTTCTGAGCCTACACTTGCTGTGAGCTACAGTGAAGTGGGGGATTCTCCTTTCCCCCACCATATACACTCACCCTGAAATTCTCTGACTCTGATGCCCCAGATTGCTATATACTGTATGTCTGATAGCAGTCAGTATCATAGCTCCAATAAACCAGTCTGATAGCTTGAAATGTGTATATATGTCTATAACTTTTATTAATACTGCCTCTCCTCTTTCTCCCACACTTCCCCTACCTTTGATTGTCCTATTCTATTGTCTATTGTATAAAAACACACCGATCCTCTGTGCTGGAGACAAATTCCTTATAAGTTCAACATACTTGATGATTAAAGCGTATTCTAATTTTGATTCTGATATCACAACTGATTGTAAACAACCATGGAGTCCTAATGGAAAGTTCACAAATGTGTAGCCCTACGCAACATTAGGAATTTTAGTAGCTTATTATGGGAAGTCACTTAAATCAGCTGTGTGGCTCTGTAAAAGCATGACATTCGTATGAGTTATAACAATATAATGTATTGGTTTTCATTGCTTGATAGCTACATTTTTTCTTTAGGGCAGAATTGTCTCCTCGCACTCCCGCTTATCTCCATCATTTCAACCTCATGCTTCTGAAAGGTGAATGCGTAGATATTAAAGGGAAACCCTGCGGCGGAGCACACCAAATTGATGCTTGATAGGGGTGACATTCATACAACTGGATAAGAAAATAAAAAATGATGAAACAACTATTTCTACAAATAAGTTGTTTATGAATTTAAATCAACAATATTTTTTCATAAACGCGTTGTGTGGCAAACTATCTCAATAACAAACTTTGTTTTAGTTCACCCACCCCCTACCCGGTCCAGTCCGTAATAGGTTGTTTCCGTACGGCCGGTCAGGTGACACTCTCCGCTTCGCCATTTTGTGTTTCTGCGCCGGGTATTTATTACAAGAGTCGTGACTACTCAGTTTACGCTCGTATCTGATGTTAACACTACATGGTTCCTGGAATTCTTAGTTTTGCATTTTAAGATTGTGGGTTTCAGTAAGCTTCGCGAAGGGCTATTTTTGAATCGTCATCAATAATCAGTTTTGCATATTTAAGTTAGTTTATTTTATTTTTATACCGTGCCAGAAAGAATGTCGGCCCAAAGCCCCGAATACTCCTCGTTCTTCGCAGTGATGGGTGCCTCTTCGGCTATGGTGTTCAGCGGTAAATATCACACGATCATCGTTAAATTTTAACTAGCTGACTACTTAGAAAATGTCTCGGTGTGCATTTGCTGCATCTCCTTTTGGACTTAATGTCATTCCCAACCTTAAGCGTTTTGAATTGTCAACCATCGTACTTCTCTTCAAGCTCACTTATATGAGCAATTCGCTAGCCATGCTAATGTTAACGTTGCAATGCTAACCTGAAGCTATCGTTTATTTTGACCTAGACTCGTGTTTACTTTTGTCGTGTTATTGTTTTAATGTAATAATGACGTAGTTAATAGAATGATCGCCACTAGCCTCCCTGTTTCAACGACAGACGGCAAAACATGTCAAGACTGGCTAGCTAACTTAAGTAGCGTTAGGTTAGCTAACCAAGCGACGTGGACTAATTAGTCCTGATATGAGCTTGATTCGTTAGTTTCGTTATGTGCTTTATCTTAATAGAAAGGACAAAGCAGCAACTGCTGCGAACTGATAAGAAGCTTCGACTATCTTATGAAAGTAGTGTTAATTGGTTAAAAGTAGTTTTTAATGTTAAATTATCCCACACCGGCTGTTTGCTGCGCTTAGGAGGTATAAAGGTTGGGGTGGGTGATTCCCACCTTTTTTCTCAAAGATGCCACACTACTGCACACTGTATTGGTGTCCATGGGTATTTAAGCAGTATACGATACGCTTCATATCAAGTTATTTAATGTAGCTTGAAAGTAGAGACCATTAAGTCTTTAAGTCACTGAATTGACGTTGCGTGACCTGTTGCCATTTTGCAGCAATTTAACACAGTCAAATGACGCAATATTTAATTTAATTCAGGTTGTCTTTTAGCTTAAAGCTTTTACATGACCAATGGAAATCATGATCAGCTGTTTAACTTCCTTATTGGTAAAAGGAATGACATGAGGTCACGTGACTATCACATGACTTCTTTCTTGAAATTGGCATCTAGCTACTCATCTTGAAAAATGATATAAACGCAAATTGTAACTAGTAGTAAATCTGTTCAAAGAAAATGCTGCTTTTTTAATACACAAAAAAGGGTTTAACACCACTGTTGATCATTGTTCTTGCATAGTAAATAGGAAGTGGCACAGAAAGTGAACTTTGAAACGGACTTGTTTTGTACTTGCTTTATGGACCTTTTCCTAGTTTATTATTTGTCTTCCCTTCACCCAGGGCAAGAATTAACATTATATGCCAATGGCTTGCTGTATTGCAGCAAAGGCCCCCCATGTGACTGTATTGTGTAAATAGGTTTTCATGGAGGGACCTTGCCAGTGAATGCCTTTATTGTAAGATCTATTTCGAAGAACCCTTTTCCCTTTAAGACGGAATGTGGTTGTGGATCTGTCCTCCAAATTTTGTTGTCTTGCCACATATGCATACATTTCTGTGGCTACCTAATGTGAGTGAGAGCAATGTCTTAATATACTTTTTAATCAGTGTGGGCTACTTTGGCGAAGGGAAATATCAGAAGTTATTTCTGTCTTTAAGTAAATGTCTGATGTAAATCTAACCTAGTAATGCTTTAAGTTATTAACTAAACACAGTAAGATATTACAATATATAATAAAACATCCAATGATACACTTGTACTTACAGATAACTTTATATTGGAGAGTCCTAAATGGAAATGCCTTGGCTACTTGTCCTAGTGAACCCTCTGTCTTGCCATGGCTTAGGTAAGAGCATAGGCAAGGGTGGCATTATGGTGGTGGCAGTGGCCTCTACCAAGGCAGCAGTACTTGTCTCTTGTGATAAAGGAGTAACAGCTGGGGAACTGGCTGGGGCATCATGCTGGCACAAAGAAAGGATATAGTAGGGATGGACAGGGATACTTGATCCAGGCTTCATCTTGAAGGATCTTGCAGTGTGTTCTGGAGTGACTGACAAGATCCTGTGATGTCAGTCACTGTATTCTGTACAAGCTGATACACTGTGGCTGCAGTTAAAGCCAACTGTCTGTCAGTAAATCTGTCATATTTTGGGTATGTTGATTCAACATCCAGTCTGTAGAATATAGAAAATGACAAATTTACATGGTGAGATCTGACTCAAAATGGTTGGCTTAAAATTTCTCACTTATGTTTAATTTACAGTGTCATAATTTGCTGTTTTCTGTAAGAAGCTATAAGTTCTTCTATTGTGAGGTGCTGCTGTGTAGTGTATTGTAGTATTAATAGTCATGTGATGATTGTGCCTTTAGTGATGTGTTGCTCAGAATGGGTGATGCTCGCATATTATCCATGGGACTAGTACCACCACTCCTATGCTAGCAGTGCTACTGCAGCTCTGATCCCCCACTCCTTTAAGTACTGTACTAAGTTAGCCTAACGTCACATCTTCCCATTGCTAGAACACTTAAAATATAAACTTGATTTATGTCCTAGATAAGTGAAATGATTGAATTTGCTTGTACTGGTGTTGACTATAATTTAAGATAAATGTGTGTTCACGGCAGAATGGATATTTTCTCATTTCCTGTGCAACTGTAGGACGACATGTTCATTATAGGATATCCTACAGAGAGTTTGTCACAGAGTAAGTTTTTTTTCTGATTAGCTGTTATTCAGTAGTGCTTTCAGATGCTTGAACTTTTATTCGGGTTCAGTGTTTCTTTTACTCTTCAGTGAAGAGGTATAATTGGTGGTAGTAGCCTATATATGCTCTACACATCTCTCATCTCATGATGCAGTAGATTGGTGGTTGTGTCATAATTTCTTCATCTAGCCTCATATCTTTACACAGATTACATTGTACAGCCAGCACATGCAGTTTTGTAAGACTGGTAAGCAGTTTAACCACTATGACTTTCCTGTTTTAGGCCATTGGTTTCCTAAAAACCCCTGCTTTACCTTCACCTGCTGTTCAGAGCAGACTGTGGGCGGTTTGCATGCAGGCTCATCCCTAGCTGGAGGCACCTCCTGCTCTGACACCACAAGAGGTCCCATACATACTTGTTTGAGTGGTGTTTACTTGCTCCTGTTTTTACTTGTTTATTTTGATGTTATTCAATGCACTTTAGATGAGACAGTTGCGGTTTCAGTTTCATTGCTTAAGTGACTGTACAATGACAATAAAGACTATCATGTAAGATATTCTGCAGGGAGGAAAAGAGAAACGGGGTAAAGGCTCTGTACCTAAAATGAGTGGACATTTCCACTACTGGAAATGTCGACACCACTGTACAAGTCACAAGTCAAGTCTTTAATTATCAGGACAGAATGGTAGTGTTTGAGGTTTCCAGTTTGGCTGTCAACCCTCACCTCTCACACAGTGAGGCCAAGCTCACCAAAAAAGAATGGAGCTGGAGGATAATATTACTTATTTCACTGGTTTGTCAAAGGATGGGTGAATGGCTAAGATAAGCAGCTGTTCAGAGGATGGCTTAGATGTTTCCAGAATGTTGTCCTAAAGGCTTTTTTGAATAGTTAAATTACAGTGTTTGGAAAAAGCATCTTGGACCCTTTTGGTCAGTTTTAATATTGATCTGCTGAAGTAAGTTGTTTGTCCATTGCAGTTATAAGTCATATAGCCTACTCTCCGCTGGATTTAAAGAATTTAGTCCTCCAGAAAATGTACAACTCTTCCACAAAGTCAAAGCAAAAAGACAGTCTTTCTTGTGCGTTTGTCATGGTTTGTGAAAACAGTGCCCAGTAATACTCAGACCCATCTCTTGAGATAGGCAGAAGTGATTTAGCATTGTATCGATGGCATCAGTCTGGCCATAAATCAATAGAAATAGCTGGACACATGGCTGGTATCCACTTAAAGATTGGCCCACATCTTCCCACAGTTTGCCTGTAGATCCATGTGCCAGAAAGCTTCTCAGCTAGTCTTTGAATTAATCGGAACTACTTCCAGCTGTTCTAGAATAGATTACATGTACATACTGTATGTGTTTAATACCACTGTGCTGCTAGTATAACAGCCTATGTAGTCAGCATGAATGACCTGTATATTCTTAGATGTAATCACACAGACTGGCTGACGTGGCAAAATCTTGTCGAACCAGCCTGTCTTGGATTTGTGACACTATCCCGCTCTGACGAGCTTTGTTGGATATTGATAAAGGCTTTCAATCATCTTACATGGAAGCTGGTCAGTTCCTCGTGCAGAATTATAACCAGTTATTCATGAATGGCTGCTTCTGTATATGGTGAGGTGATTATTGATTTTCATTCTATACCTGTCAGACACAGATGTGTGAAATGGGTTTCAATGTGCTTTTCTCCTCAGCCTCACAGCTGTCACATGACATTGCTACTGGCCAGAGACTTGTGTGCACAGGAGATGGCAAACAGTAGATGTGTGTACTAGCCACCCACCCCCATGATACCCATCCTGTACTGGTGCTGTTTCTGGAGATATCCCACCTCTCTTATGGCATCAGCAGTTCCCTGTATGCGAAAGCCTAATGAGATATTTTGATTGAGAGATTTACATCTGTGTGGCTGTCTTGCACTGTCTGTTCTGTAATTAAAAGGGCTGAAGCACTTTGATGAGATGAGACACAACCTGTGGAAAAGTATATGCATTTGTAGAAAAGAATGATGCATTATTTCCCTTTAAACGCAAACAAAATTTCCTAAGTGGCGCCATGTTGACATTTTAAGGGGAACAGAAATTGTAACTCTTGCTCTATTGTTTCTCCATCTCCGATTTCACTTCTGCTTCATTATTCAGCTTCACCTCTGGTTTCTTCTCAGTCCGTTAATCTGTTGTAATGTGTATATTCTAACTTCCTATCATTTTTGTTTATATAGCTGAAGTTCTCTTCTGTCTTCCCTATCAGCCCTAGGAGCAGCTTATGGCACAGCTAAAAGCGGCACAGGGATTGCAGCCATGTCCGTGATGAGGCCAGAGCTCATCATGAAGTCAATCATCCCCGTGGTCATGGCGGGTATCATAGCCATCTACGGCCTGGTAGTAGCAGTGTTGATTGCCA
Source organism: Monopterus albus (assembly GCF_001952655.1). Taxonomy (NCBI): domain Eukaryota; kingdom Metazoa; phylum Chordata; class Actinopteri; order Synbranchiformes; family Synbranchidae; genus Monopterus; species Monopterus albus. The sequence goes on from NW_018127956.1 coordinate 839,728, forward strand.
ACGGTATCTCAAATAACATCAACCTCTACAAGTGAGTTCAATTGAC
>NW_018127956.1:839879-851067 GCF_001952655.1 Monopterus albus
CAAAAGAGCCATACTGCCTGACATGTGTCATCATCGCAATGTGGGGTTAAATGACTATAATTCCAGTCTCCACTGCACATGCTCAAGGTGTTTGTGTTCACATGAGTCTGCAGTTTAAACAACCCTAGTGAGGAAAATGATCTGCTCATTCTATGGCCTAGTGGCATAAAATGATAGAACAGCATTTAATTACATTTTTGGTGAAAGACTAGGATGCAGAGGGACATTATTCACAGGTTTGTTGCAAGGCAGAAAATACTAAAACAATTAGTCAGTGATCTGGAAAACCTCTTGCTTCATTTATGCATTTGTGTTTTAGGTTTCTATCAGTTGCACAAATATTGAAGGTGCTTTGACTTAAATCGTCTATATTCTTGTGCTGACTTACACTTGCCCCTGTGTGTTCAGGAGTTTCCTCTACCTGGGAGCTGGACTGAGCGTGGGCCTGAGTGGGTTGGCAGCAGGCTTCGCAATTGGCATTGTGGGCGACGCAGGCGTGAGGGGTACAGCTCAACAGCCAAGGCTTTTTGTGGGAATGATCCTCATCTTGATTTTCGCTGAAGTCTTGGGTCTCTATGGGCTCATTGTTGCCCTCATTCTCTCCACGAAATAAAACAGCAAAAACATGTCCACAAGATCAATCCTGTATGTTGCTGCTGGAGAAAAAGTGTAAAATGGGGGAAAAATAGTAAGATTTCTGCCACACAAGATGAAAGAAGTGAAGGCAGGAAAAAAGAATTAAAACGGCTCCATTAATATGGTCTTATCTCAACAGTGTGTACAGTTGTCCCAATTTGATAGTTCACTTGTAAATGCGCAATGTAGTGATTTGTCTGTCGTGTGTGTGTTCAAACATTGTATGATAATTCCTTCTCTTTTTCCCTCCACTTATTTCGGGCCTTGAGGCCAGCTGAGGCAGCTTGGCCTCTGGTCTAAGAGAGCTGACCAAAGGGCCACACAGTAAATCCTCCACCAATATCAACTTGGAGGTTGACACAATTTCTGCATTAAGCTTGAGGATCAGTTTGTAAAGAGAAATGTGTATGGACTCAATTTCTTCCACTGATTTTTATTTATAAGAAATTGTTCATTGAACTGTCTAATGCAGTCTTTAAATCCCTAGAATATATTATACATACATAAGGACCTATTTAGACTTAATGCACTGTGGGTTAATTGTCATAAGTGGTTGGAGTATAATTTTTGGTTAATTATTAAGGTTGCCTTTAGTATGTTGCTGGTGGAGTGGGAGTTTTGTGTGTAGCTGTATTCTGATCATTACGCAAACATTCACAAACATCAGTGTTTTTCCTGTAGTACTGCTGTTTGCATTAAAGGTGTGTCTGTGCGCCCCGTGTTGGGTCTCACAAGTGTAATTTCCAAAATTCATCTTTTGCAATCCCCTGCCCCCTCATTTGTGGTTGTACTTAATCTCTTTCACATTCCAGCCATTAAAATCCTGCATGGGTTTCAGTGTGGTGTTGCTGTTGAATATGAAGTTGAAGAGCAGACTAATCTCAGAACACTTAATCTAGATCAAAAGCTAGTTTCATATCCTTCACATTCTCCCTGCAGTTTTAACCAACAAGACTGGTAACATTTGTAGCATGCAGCAGTAAGAACGTTGGTGTGCAAGTTTGCCCTAGTTTGATCTGGAGTAGGTCTTATCGAAAATGAAACCGATGCTGCTGTGTTTACTGTTGTGCCACTCCACAATCCCATCTAAGAAATTATCCTGATGCACCATCATGAATGTCTTCACAACCTAATTAAAGATTCAGATTTGACTGGCTTCCAAACAAAATGTAGTGTTTTCAGTACTGTATATTTCACTGACACCTTTAGAGTTGTACAAGCATCATGACTTTATCACCTATTACATCAGTATGTCCCTAAAATCACTGCAAAACAGACTAGCTAAATTGCCGTTGATGGTATTCATCTCTTCCTTTTGCTTGGCTGAGAGCTGGTAATCACTGCTCAGTGGCTCACTTCTCAGTAACTGCAGCACTGAAAGATAACTGCACACAATGCCTGCATTGTACTCCTGGCAGTATGAAAAGGTAATCTGTACAGGAAAAAGAAAACGCCATATACATTTCACAGAACCTGCGTGCTAAAATCTGAACATACTCCAGAAATTTGAGTGAAATTGTCATGATCAAGCTGCTTGGAGATTGTTGAGCAGAGTCTGAGAAATACTGCTGATAGCACTGAAGGTGGCACTGTCAGGAAATGACTGTATGAAGTCTCTGCCCTCCTCTAGACTGGTGCCGAGCAGAGGATCCAAGGGCATAGAACCTGAAATGGAGAAGACTGTTGATTACTGATCAACATTACTGACCTAACCAGTTTAGTTTTTGCAGTATCACTATGAGAAATGATTCACAGCTACCTTAAAGCAGAAAGTATCCTTCTCAAGTGATGTTATTCATAATTAAATTAAGTGGGTGTTCGGGGTCACTGGCTTATCAAAAACAGTACAACCCTTTCCAGCTGACTAAAGCTGTGCAACATTGTCAGATAAAGCTGGCTTCTCGTTGCCACAGTGGAATCAGCATCATTACTTAAGGGACTGATTTACACACAAAGCTGATAAGTGTTGAAGGAAACTATTACTGACCAAGAAATATTGAATAATACGTATCAAGCTTCCACTGCTGCACTCAAATGTTGATCAAGACTTTGGCAGCATAGCATGAATGGTAAGTGAGTTGTGTGTTAATATTACATGTCATTCAGCCCCGTTGATCTCACCTAGGAATACTGATCCAGTCAGTTTGGCCAACTCTTCGCCACCACCCTTTGAGAATATATTGGTGCATTCCTGAAAACAGATGGTATGTATTAAAATGGATGCAGCCTGGCAACACAGAACCTTGGCAAAAATATATTTTTTGGCAAATATCCAATAAAGTGCATACTAAAACCAGACATTAAGGCAGTTGAATTATAGATTGGCTTTATATCCTGTCAGATGTGGATAAACATTTAACTACAGTTTTATTAGGAGGCATTTGTATTTCACATCTGAATTGTCCAAATAATTGTATGAATGTTTACTCACAGAGCAGTGTGGACAAACAAAGCCACTCATGTTCTCTATGATACCCAGGATCCGTACACCTGTCTTCTTACAGAAGGTGATCTCTCTCCTTACATCCCCTGTAGATACTGCCTGTAGCCAACACAAGACCAGTTTTCACTGAAAGTCATGCATCTTACAGGGGTTTCTGGTTAGTGCTCAGTCTATAGCATTGTAATATGTAGTTGGTCTCAGCAACTAACTTGTTTAGAGGGATTTACAAGACAGAACGTACATATTTCTTAGAAGCAATTCATTGTTTTGTTGCTTTCTAGGTATACAAGAGCAATGACAGGAATTACACAGCTGGACCAAAGTTTCCAAATTACTTGAAAATACAGTACTGTGCAATAGTCTTAGGCCACAATTAGATTTGTTTTAGCAATGTTGACTTTATATATATTTATTTCTCAGTCTCTTAATCAGAACACAACTAGAAAATTTAGGAAATGTGTACACATTATTATAAAAAGAGCCAGAAAAAAGCAAACAAACTGGATCCTCAAGATGTGGTATTCAAGCTGTTCTAAAGAAAAATGAAGAACTCGGAGAGGTCAAGCACACAAACAGGAGTAGACCAAAATCTGATGAGAAGTTTCTCAGTTTCTTCTTTGAGAGACCAGGGGAAATATTATGTACACATTTTCTGTATTTATCTTAATAAAGAGACTGAGAAATATAAATTATTACATCCTTGCTACAACAGAAAAACTAACAGTGGCCTAAGACTTTTGTACAGTAGGCTACTGTACACATACTGAAAAAGTAAATGGGCAAAGCTACAACTGTGATCTTACATCAGTCAGTGTAAACCTTCCCTTACTGGTTCACCCACATGATTTTATTTAATTGTCTTTGTCGTGCTATGTACAGCTGGGTCTATACTGGAAGTTTAGTGTATACCTGTGGTGTGGTGACCAAAATGGCACCGTCCACTCTGTGTTTCTTGAGGTTTTCCAGTACCGCTAAATGCTCATCAGATGTTCCTGGTGGCGTGTCCACCAGCAACACATCCAGCTCTCCCCATGCTACATCTGACACAAACTGGCCAATCAAAGCTGCAGGACATGACATTCAGAGATAGAAAGGATGTTAAGCAGAATTTGAGAATAGGTTCATGTACAAAACAATGTCCCAGACCAGATATGGACCAGTACAACTGGAGAGTACCATACCAGTTTTCTTGGGGCCCCTCCACACCACTGCTTCATCTGGGTCCTCCAGTAGGAAGCCGATGGACATAAGGGCGAGGCTCTTCTCGGCATCAGTGTAGACTGGCACCCATCCTGAGTCACACTGGTGTACATCAGGCCGGCCCACACTCAGCATGCGGGGAATACTGGGCCCACATAGGTCAACATCCAGGATACCAACCTGGTGAACACAGTTGATCATTTCTCATGCAGCTCATTTCTGGACTTTTGTCTGAACACATCAGATACTGTGTACACAAAGAAACAGTTGATACATACAGGCAGACAGTAAGAATGACAGTGACTGCAGTAACTAATGGTGTGCATCATATGGATTATTTATAGTTTAAAATAGTGTTTGTACATGTATCAGAACCAGCTAGTAGCTCCTCTGAGGCTTTGTGTTTCCAGTGGGATAACAAATGCCAGTGTAATGTAACACCTTGGATACTGATGTACATTCACACAGGTGGTCTTTGAGCTCACCTTCTTGCCAGCATGCCTGAGAGCCAGTGCTAATTCTGTTGTGATGGTGCTCTTGCCCACTCCTCCTTTACCCGACAAGACCAACACAACATGCCGGACATGAGCTAAACTCCCATCTAATATGAAAAGGAGAAAAAGCGGGCTAGTTCAGCATGAGCGTAACACAAACGTTAAAACGACTTTTATTAACCATAACTGGCAGTAAATTGTAACACAACTGTCACAATAGCAGTTTATTTGAGAAGGTATCTGAAATAAGGGTTATGGGTCGAGGTCACATTTCATCAACCGAATTCAAAGGTTAGCTAGAGTTCCTTGTGAATAACCCAAAGGTCAATATTAGCCACTATGTAATAGCTTCTTCTTACAAATATTAACCTCTCTGGGATTGAAGCCTTTTCTGTCATATTGATCATTTTATATTTTATACCACCTGCCAGGGGGTGCATACTTAGCTCCCACTTAGTGTCTGCTAACAAGTTAGATAAGTCATACTGTGTGTGGCTAACACGCAGCAGTTTCTGTCAACAGCCATCTCTTAGAATGAATATACACAGCTAGAGCAATAATGAACAAGCTACGAGTAAATATAAATCCTCTTAACAAACTCTGTTGACTGGCAAATTCACCCTACCATTAGTTTGTTCCATAGTTTAGAGTTAGGGCTACAGGATTCAACCATAGACTCTGGTTATCGCCGACATGCACGAGTCAATTACTTCCGTGTATCGTATCGTCACGCAATATCTATCCAATCACCCAGCACAGCACCTAAGCCCCGCCTCTCACGCAACACCACCGAAAGGCTACCGGGGTGTGCCATGGTGTAATCAACTGCGCAATAAATGTTCCGTATAAACAGAAAATGGCTGCTTTTAGTATTGGCCTATAACTGAAAGTCTTCTGTCTTTGATTGACTGAAAACAGTGGTAACGTGTTATATGAAAACAGTTTTTACAAAATGGGGTTTTAATACTCATATAGATATGTTCTATGTTACAAATCATATCTCGCTTCCCAAAATCTAGACGCAGGCAAAACAAATTCACTATAAGGAATTTATATAATAATGTCCAGTATGATCATAAAATAAATATTGAAATATGCACAGTATTTTGGGTTTGGCAAATAACTGGTATCAGTAAATACCAAGTATAATAAAGAAGCCACCGCCACGCTGTTCCTGCCTCCTCTCACATGAATACCCACATGATGGCCAGGTATTCCCCTCATTATGCTAATAAGTCAGCAGATCACACACGATGCATCCACATTCTTTGCACCTAGGCTACAGTTATTACCCAATAGTTGCCCCACCTACTACCGAGAAAGGAAACTGAGTAGATTAACATAAACTCCTCCTCCAAACAGATCTTATCCGGTAAGCGCAAGATGAGGGCGTGGATGGCAATGTTTACGTCTGGCTTGCTGAGAAGTGGGACAGATAGAAACTTGGAACCCAAATGAGCCACTGTAAGACTGTGCATAGGAAGGCTACTAAGGTAAGACCATAACTGCTTCTAAATACATAATGCTGCTGCTGCAATGTAGGTGGCTGAGTTTCACATAAAGAAACAACTAAATGGACATTTGGAAACTGAACAAATGCCCCATGCATACAAAAAGGAGCTGATACTATTTTAATAGGATGACTTATAGTGAGAATCAGTGTTACTGCACCGATCTGTCTTCTCAATAAAGGTTGAGATTGTGGTGATTGAAACTGGAAACTCTGGGCAGGACTCAGACAGTGATTGTTTGATTTTGTAACAAAAAATCTAGATATTTTAATATCTTAAAATAACTCCATATCACTGTCGCAGCGCTATTGTGACCGTATTTCTATCATAGCCATCAGTTCACTGGCTCACAAGGTAGTTTGTCCTGACTGGGCCATGCAGATGATGCATTTAGTATGTAGGGTAAGGCCCAATTAAAGTAGGACTACCGCCAGACTAACTCATGTAAATTATTGGCAGTTATCTCCAGCACCTGCTTGTGAAGCAGTTACCAGCTGCTGCGTCCAGTGGCGTAAAAACCAAGACATGCTATGGAGGTATAGGAGGTCAAGGGAATAAATTGGCCTATCTTCTGGAGGTTCGAAGTGTGGACTACTTATATTGCAATATGGAGTATATTTATAGAGTAAAATAATTCTTTTTAATCCAGAAAACTTTTTTTTTACCTTCTGCAAATTGTTTAAAAAAAAGAAAACTCACTCTGGTTTAATTTTCAGAAAAACAAAACACTGCAGCTGAGGCAACTGATTGTAATGATTACTGCCTACAAGAGTTTTTAAGCCGATTTGTCAGCTTTGTTTTGGTCAATAAATCAGGAGCATTATGTTATATTGTACAATTGTTCCATAATGGAGAAAACTGACATTTCTCAAAAAGTGGTAGTTAATATTGAGGAGGTTACTTTTTTTTTTAGCACATAGTACATAAATCTATTTCTATTGTCAAAGTAGTAGAATTAAAAGATAATTATGTCAGAAAGTGTCAGTTAATTTTAGCAAACGTGTAAACACAGTTTTATTCATTATGATAGTTACACAGTACACATTGTAGTGAGTAGGTTGGGAGACCTTCTGTTTGTCTTTCTGCTGATAAAGCTAACTAACATGCTGCTATCAGTGACAGTCCAGGGGGTTGGGTTTAAAGGTTAAACAAGTGGATGAAAACACTACCTGTTGTCAACTGTGGCATATGGGACAGATACATATAGGCAAGCTAGCACACAAAGATCTGTCTGTAGATGACAGTTAATGTTTCCTCCCAAGGATATTTTGCAGCTTCCAACAGACTTGAAGAGCTGATAATGAATGTTCAGCATTGTCTAGAAATGGGCTTAACTTGTAATTTGGAAAAACACACAATTGAATTGTTTATCTTTCTTAATATAAGGTGCACAACCTAAGATGCCATACTTACCTAAATGGTTTATGAGATATGTATCATTTATATTCAGTAAAATGAGTACATGGTTAATTCCTAGAAAGCCCCCTCCACTCTGAAACAGGAAGTTATTTCAGTCTCCCTTTCTTAAATATAGCCTGTAAGGAGAATGTGTCATCAGATATGCATGTGTCAAAAGTTAATCTAACCTTAACTGACATAAATAAAAAGTACACCACCTGCTATACATGTGCCACTAGGTCATAAAGTGTTGGGCCTGCTGTCCAGAACTGCCATGCTGAGAAGAGGCAGGAACGGCCAAGCTCAGCATTTGGCCTGGAGTGAAACACAGCCAGAGACAGATACCATGGCAGGGTTCCAGACATTGGACAGAGAGGAGTGGGAAGGTCAGACAACATCACAGGTGAGACACTGTAGGGTAAAATAAAACATGAAAATTGATCAAATATAATTAAAGAAGTGCAGGTAAGTGATGATTTAAAAGAAGATGGTGTTGATGGTATGGGAACATTTAGCTGAAATGCATATTTGCTATAACTGGAGAAAGAGACATATACAGGAATCACTTTCTTGATGTTAGAAAATAAGAAATATTTAAATCCCAGAGGCACTTAAAGAGAAGACATGACCATGTATATGTGTTATATTTCTACCTGAGTGCCAGTAGTTTTCCACTGGGACTGTCCCGTCTGGAATGGCAGTGTACAAGACCTGCTCAGGTCTCCAAAGGCAAGGACAGGAGGGTCAATATTTTTGGAAGGGGTCTAATTTTACTTACCAGCACACATGATCTTTTTACTCTCTAGGGGCCAGGAACAGCTTGAAGGGAAAAGGCTATCTTGTTGTCTTTGAAATGTGGTGTGCAGGTTATACTGTACATCTCTCATTTGGCTTTTAGATTATAAAGTGCACCACTGGCTGATCTTCCTGTCCAGCCTTGGCAACCTGTTCTACTTCTGTTGCTGTTTTCTGCCATTATCAAAGGATTGTTCTTTACTAAAAGGCCAGCTGCCAGTGGAACTGAGAAAAAAAAAAATTAAATATAAGTTAATTCTTTTCCTTGCTATCAAGCCAACAGCTTTGTACCACGAACAAGTCTGTGGACTTAAAAGATGTTGTTTGTTTCAACCAGATCAGCGATTCGGAGTCTGAGGGGGGGGATTACTACATGGCCAGTTCCCATGCTGTCTCTGAGGTGGAGGTCTTGCCCGGCCCAGTACCGGTGATAGGGGAGTCTTTCTGCCAGTGTGACCGACAGGAAGCGCTCAGCCCAGGCCTCAGTCTCATCAGTGACTGCCTCTGTGGGGAAGAGGATCAGGGTGAGCACAAACTGATGAATACAGTAATGGCTTCATACAGTGATGGCATTATATGAAAAGTATAGAGATCAACGACATTAACAAGTCATCTGGTTGGGCCGTCCGATTCTATGGTGATCCATTCAGCAGTCCAAACCAGAAATATTAGTGTCATGTGGTACCAAAGGAAAAGTCAGGGAATCAGGCTATCCTCTGGGGACTATAAATGCCTATATCAATTTTCATGGAAATCCATTCAGCAGTTGTTCAGATATTTCAGTTAGGACCACAGCAGTTGACTAACTACTAGCAGACACTAACATCACTACCTCCATGCCATTAGCATGGGTAAAAATAAGAACAAACAAACTATGAACTCATAACTATCCAGCCAGTATAGCTCTTAATCTTAGGTGTGTTCTTAGGTTTTGACTGGGTGTGGGACGAGCACTTTAAGTCCTCCGGAGCCTTCCTCAGCTGTGACAACAGGAAGGTGAGCTTTCACTCAGACTACAGCTGTGGCACAGCTGCCATTCGAGGCACCAAGGAGCTAGTCGATGGCCAACACTTCTGGGAAGTCAAGATGACCTCTCCTGTCTATGGCACTGATATGGTGGGTATCAGTCCGTTGAACAATATTTAAGCATTCCTGTATATTAAATACTGACATCATCTTCTGATGAGACAGAATTACTATTATTCTCTTTTGAGGTTTTGTTTCCTGCTGTTTCATTGGTGTAGATGGTGGGAATCGGAACGTCAGAGGTGAACCTGGAGAAGTTCAAATACAGCTTTGGCAGCTTGCTGGGCCACGATGAAGACAGCTGGGGGCTTTCATACACAGGTTAGAGGGTCAGAGTGTTGGGATTACAATAGACTTTGAGTTATCAGAGTCTGTGAAAATGGACAAAGACTTTTTGACCTAAATTATCAAAAACTCAAGACAAAATGATTTCTGTTTAAAGGTCTCCTCCAGCACAAAGGGCACAAAGTGAAGTTCTCCTCTCGATTTGGGCATGGCTCCATCATAGGAATACACCTGGACACCTGGCACGGTACTCTGACCTTCTACAAGAATCGGCACTACATAGGTGTGTTTTCCTGTAAATAAAGCCACATACTGTGGAAAAAACAGTATTTTAGTCATGAAATAGGTAAAGTGGTTCTCAGTCCTTACGTGCTTTCACCCTGTGATGACTTCTGCTGCAACAGGTGTTGCTGCCACTAGGCTTCAGAACAAGAAATTCTACCCCATGGTGTGTTCCACAGCAGCCAAGAGCAGTATGAAGGTGATCCGTGCCTGCTATACACCCACCTCCCTGCAGTACCTTTGCTGTGCCCAGCTCCAGCAAATGTTGCCCTACTGCACAGACTTACTCAATACCCTGGAGCTACCCCCGGGACTGCGCACTGTGCTCAACACACAGCTGGGCTGGGTCTTCACCCTCAGCGGGAGCCCTGACGTCTCAGAGGAGCACAGGGACTTGCCAAAGGACTTCGATGAAGAGATGAGCTTGCTTTCAGGCCCCACTTACAGCCCTATCCTGAGCACTGTATCTACACCAAGTGCCTCAGCCTCCCCGAGCCCCTGCACCAGTCCATTCCCTGACACCATCCTGTACCAGTGCCCCTGTCAGACTTCACCTCAAACTCAGCCGTGCATGTGCCACTGCCCTCCAACTCCTCGCAGCAGTGACTACGACAGCTGCTGCTCTGAAAGAGAGGATTACCAATGCAAAAGGGGGCGCTGGATCTGACTTTGGTGGCAGCACATATTTTTAAGTGTTTGGTACGCAGCAATTCTACCACTGCCATCAACATCAACTGCTGGAAATCATGAGCAAAACAGCAGTCTTACCATTTATCAAGTAATTCCTAATTAACCTTTTGAGTGGATTGATGCTCCTCTTTTTAAGTTGCCATTTTTGTGTCACTCAAACAACTTTGTAAAGGTATGGAGAGAGGAGGAGAGGAGGAGAAGAGAGTGAGTATGTAATGCTAAGATATTAGAGTGACATTTGGGTCACTGATTCTCATTTTAGTCTACTCCTGTCATGAAGTTAAGAAGAGCCATTTATAATGCTGATTATTTTTCATTAAATTTCTAAAATTCACCAGTCACTGTCTTTGCAAAACCTAAGGTGTGCCAGATTAGAGCCTGACCAAAAAAAAAAAAACAACCTGTAACACACTTGTGAAAGTGTGCAT
>NW_018127956.1:851347-874076 GCF_001952655.1 Monopterus albus
GTAATCAGCATTTGATTTGAATATGAACAGTGGTTGTGTTATTGGTTACAAGAGGATTTGCTACTCATCTGTAGTTTTCTTTACAAGGTTATGCTTTGTTTATGAACTTTCTTACTCAGGCAATTCTATAACATGAAACAAAAACAAAAAGTTCTGTTATAGCTCATTTTTATATAAACCAAAAAAAAATCATGTACTTACCTGACATTTTCTATTTATGGAGAATGGTGGATCATATAATTCGTAATTGTACAAAGTATATTCTATTACTATAGTTGGGTCCTTAAATTCAGATTTACTGGAAGGGGAACATGATTATCTACGGTATATTTTTAACTTGTAAACATCAACATTAATGTATTAGCAGGCAAATGTCATTAGAAACCGGTTTGGCAACATCCATCCATTTCATGCCCAAGTGGACAAATTAGTCCAGGATCAGCTGGTGGTTCTGGGCTGTGAAACAGCAGTACACTCTGGCTGATATTTCGGGTCCTATACGTCTTTCGTTACTTCCACTTTTCACTAAAAGATCAGCAAGCAGCCCCTTCCTCTCCTCTTCTGAGCCCAACCTCTGGTAGGCCTATAAAACAGAGTGGGAATTTATTTGTTTGTGAATTACTCCATACACAAGGTTCATAGGACCCTACTGAGGAACACTTAGATATACCTGCATCAGCAGCTGAGGAGACGAGTAGGCTGCAGTCACAGCAGAGGCCACAGCAGGGCTCACTCTGTTCAGCTGCTGAATCTGTTTGCTCCAAACCTGGATCAGCCCTGAGCCGTCCCTCTCTACCCGAACCCCACTGGCCCATGAACCATCCACACAGAACGGCAGCTCTGCCTGCTCTGTCAGCAGTCTGCAAGGACAGTGAATGACATTAAACCATAATTTATAATTTTAAGTCTAAATCAGCAAGCAAGTATGTTTGGTTTAACAGACCTATAGGGAGTTAGGAATTATCATTATCAGTTAATGTGACAACAATTTGATTCAGTACATACTTGAAAGGGCGTTTTGATAAGGCTTTGGTGACAGCACACACGTGGTTAGTGACCTCCTGCCAGCCATCCAGGAAGACCAGTGAAATATTCTTGCAGAGCTGAAGGTACACAAGAACCTGGACAGACATGGAGACAATACCAAAGAAATCCTTCATCTGCTGTGTTCATTGAACAGCTCTTTTCACAGTTAAGGTCTGAAAGTTATTGAGGTTGTAAGTAAAAAGACCTCCTCGATGTCCAGATTGTCCATCCCCATTTTGAGTTGTAGCATCTCATTTAGTAAATGCTCACCACAAGCATTTATCCTGTTGGTAGGTAAACCAATAAGTCAGATCAGAATGATTATGTGAAAGCAACCACAGGATGATTGTTTGAGTCCAACAAAGATTTAGAATCCACACTGACCTGTAATCTGTCTGAGAGTTTCTGACTAAAAGAGTGGCCACCTTTTGACGATCACTATTGAGATACTCCAAAAGAGGATTGAAGGAAGACCCCTCCCCTTCACTTTCTAGCATCTGCAGTGGCAACAAAATAGAAAATGGAAGTGGACATGAAGTGCAGCATGAGTGTGATTAAACACATACAACAATGTAGTAAAAACAAGAAAACAAAGCCAACAGTGTAGGCTGCCATCAGAATTCAGACAGAGTTGCTTACTTTCTTCACAGAGATCACTATGTCCATGAAGTCATTCAGACCCAGCACCAGAACTATGTGCTCCTCCTCCACAAAGCCTTTGCCATCTCCTCCCTGCTAAAGATAAAACCGTAATGATCCTACTGGGAAAACTGGAAACATTAAGAATACATCAGCATAAATACAGCAAACCAAAATATCACAATTTTCTCATGTGTACAAAATGCATATCACAGGCTTGCAGAAGGGAACATGTAAAGAAGACTGTATTCAAATGACAGATGTAGATACAGTGTACAGAAGACATTCAGATTCAGGCAGGTGCATTACTACAAAGTGTGAGGTGTCTACCTGAGGTAAATCTCTTATCCAGGTGATGCTGTGAGGAAGCTGCTGGCTCTCAATGCTAAACCTCCATTCAAAAGTAACCAGGGTGTCAAGCAAGATGTCTGAGCCATCCTGTTGCAGAAGAGCTGCAGAAAAAAAAACAAAAGCTGGCTTAGATGTAAACAAACTTGTGCATACGCATCGATACAGCCTTTAAGTCATAACCTCGGCAAATTAGAGGTCATCATAAGCACTAGCAAAAGTTGCTGACATGTTGTCCCTGTAAGGTTGATGGAGATAACATTTCAGACAGCACGTGAATGCAGCATGGTCAACCTGTTTACCTGGATCAATGCAGACTGTCAGACACTTGAGGCAGTTTTCCGGCCTGAGACTCTTGAGGTTCTCCGAAGCTTCTCTCCTCTTCTGCTGCTCCTTCCTCTTCTCCTCCTTCTCCTGGGCTCTGGCTGCTCTCTGCCTCTCTCTGGCTTTTTGTCTGTCCGCCTCTATCTCCTCCTTGCTGCGGCGTTGTCTTGCAGAACTTTGTGTGCCAGATCCATGTCGTCGCGGAGGAGATAAAGCAGAAATTTGTCTAGATTTGCTTTTAGTTGCTGGCAAGGTTTTGCATTTGTGATCTGAACTCTGATGCTCTTTCAGGTCTGTGCTGCTTACGGTTACTGACGGACCGGTCTTGTTTAAATCAGAATTTGTCTTAGCGTCGGTTTCGTCCTCAAATTCCGATAGTTCCCATATTTTAGCGCTGTGCAAGCCAGACATTTCATACGTTTAATAAAAACAATCTATGTGAAAACACAGTTTATGAAACACATACTCATCTTAAGAGCATGCAATGGAAGCCACAGATGTAAGAAGGTGGAATGACCGGAAATGTTTATATGGTGTCCGCGGAGGGACAAATGTTCTCAAACGCGCTACGTTTATTCCAATTTTACCCCTTTAACTTCCAAAAAACTTTACAGACAACCCGACTGAAGACTACACAGCCTGCATGCCTTTAATCAAACCAGCAGAAACCAGAATTAGGCCAACCAACACAGGGTGGACTTTAGACCAGCCGATAGGCTACATCTGTTAGTCTTACTGGATTAAATTAGGCCCGATTTAAAATAATAATAATAATAATAATGCAGGTGCAAGAAAGAGGACTTCAAAAACAGTAAACCTAAAGTTTTTGTTGTACTATGTAGGCTAAATAGCAGTATAACTGGATTATTAAACATTTGTTTTGATTTATTTTATTTTGTCAATAAAGTTTCAGCAAAAAGGGTACTTTAACGCGCTGGGAACAGATTTCCAAACCATCCTCTTCGTCCTTACGCAACAGCTGGTCGATCCCTGTAGTTTAAAGATCTGCGTTCCGTGCTAACCCTGCTACACCAGATACACCAGATACACCAGACCGCTCGTGTAAACAGCACTAAGCTAAAGGATGTGATTTGGTAGTTTTCATAATTGTCGTCTCCTTTCTTCACTATGGCGCAGCCGGCGGAGAAAGGCAAGTCTGATTTTTGTATTATTTCTCTCATATTAGCTTCTTAAGTCAGCAAATTTAATGTATCCCTCCATACAGGCTACTTTCCTTAAAAGCTGGGCCACTGAACAACCAACTCAGCATTCTCAGAGCTCATGTGACCAAATGGGTAGCTGTTGATCTGCCGTCTGATGAATATAATAGGAAGATAGCCCTGTTGTATGGCTTCATTTGCTGAAGCATCTACCAGCACAAAGTTAATTCTACATTTCTTTCAGCTTGTTTTGCCATTGTTTGTTTACCACTGCACCGAGCTAAAGGAAATGCATATGAGAGGATATCAACTAACGGATTTTAAGTCCCCTTCAAATAAAAAATGTGCTGTTATTATTGTTACATGACATGTAACTTTAGATATTTGTTAGGTAATTTATTTTTTTTTTAGGTTGGAAACCCGTATCTGACCAACATTAGGCTTATAATTTAAAGCATTTTTTTAAATGTCTTAAATCACAACTGAAACAAAAGTAATTTTAAAGCCAATAACTGAAGTGAGACGTGGCTATATTTTTTATTAAAGTGCTGGCATATGTTATAGTTTGAACATATTCAAAAGGTCGGATATTAATGAGGTTTGAATTGCATTGACATTAACCACCATACTGTCTTTCATTGCTATATGGTGAATTATGGAAGTGTTCAGACATCTTATTCTTTTTGTCCATGTTTTGACTCTCATAGTGAAGTTTAAGTTAAAATAGCCAATCATGCCATTCTTTATCTTACTTTTCCAGCGTATTATCGCTTTGTGGTGCTGTTCTTCAACTGCATGCTGACATTTGGTTCCTACTTCTGCTTTGACATGCCTAGTGTTTTGCAGGATCAGTTCCAAGGGGTAAGTAGGAGCTAAAGATTTGAGGAAACTATCAGAATCAAATTATTTCTCCACATACATAAACTCAATGTGACCATTGTTGTTTGATGTCAAAATTCCAAAGTCAGCCCTCAGTTTGTCAATGGCTGAGAAAATCACTTAAATATTGGCCTTCTCTCATCTGGCAGAATCTGACATGTCCCAATGCAACAGTGATCAATGGGACGGTGGACTGTGTGATGGGGCTGGGGATGAGCCCTGAGCAGTACAACCTTCTCTATGCTATCTATGCTTGGACGTAAGTACAAACATATTGATTCTACTTTACATAGATTGATATTGATTAGAGAGGAGCAGCAGTTGGTGCTTTTCTCTGCGCTCAACAGGAATGCGGTAGTGGTGATAATGGCTGGGTTCCTGATTGACAAATTAGGAAATCGCTGTAAGTTGACCTTATACTTGCAAATCTCATTAAATAAGCTAAAGGCAAAAAAAAAAATCACTGTGAATTGATTTCTGTTTATTGTTCTTTGCAGTTGGGGTGTTTCTCTTCTCTTTCCTGTGTGTTTTGGGCTCATCCCTGTTTGCACTGGGTTCCCACTTCAAAGGAACCCCCTATCTGCTGCCACTGATGCTCACCGGGCGACTGCTGTTTGGATCGGGCAATGGATCTCTGACCAGTAAGTCCACCTTGTACAGTACATTGCAGGGGCTACTCTAAAATACTCAGTTGACAGTACAAAATTAAACGTGCAAAAGAACGGGTGAGCATTCATATTGAAGCTCATTATACAAGTTAAAGGATGTTTAAACACTATTTGGCCTCAAAGAGGGGGTGTCAAGCCATGCTGTCATAAATCTTCACTGCCAATAAGTAACATAATTTTGCAGCCGTGGCCTATCCTTCACACAAAGCAGTGAATCCTACCATTGCCCTAGCTCCAGCTTGTGACTCTCATGTATTACATACACTCAAGTAAGTCACCTAATCTTCCGTTAACCTGTGAAATTGAAACTTGCCAACTGCTTTAATCCTGTACTGATGTTTCATAACACTAACCCAAATTTTGAAGGTATTATACGATCATTATAGACTCCTCTAACAATCAGGAATCAAAAATAATCTGGTCCTGTGCAGGAATTCGTTTTTTTTGGCTATGTCTATTCTTCTCCTTTAAAAAAAAAAAAAGATGGTGACAGAAAATGACATCATCACTCTGACTTTGTGTGAAAGCGGCTCAAATTCATGAATGTATTTAAACAATTCCATTAATAATTTCACTTAATTTTCAAAAATACATTCAATAATACAATGGTAATAATAATATGGATTTCAGCAATACATTCATGTTCAACTTTCACTAATTAAAGTGAGAGAAACTATGTCATTTCCTGTTGCCACCTTTGCTTAATTGGGGGAAAAAAACCTAACCCTAATACCTAACCCTTTATGACCCGAGAAACTGATTAAAATGATATTTTTTCTGGACCTGACTGGATTACTTCTGATTCTGCATCGTCAGAAGAGTCTGCAAGGATTCAGGAAATCCCTTCAGAGTTTGGATGAGTGTTATAAAATGACAGCACGGGGTTAAAACGTTTGGCAAGTCTTAATTTCACACGGTCACTGAAGATGATCTGTGTGACTGGCGTGTGCATAATACATGAGAGTCACAAGTTGGGGCTTCCCTCACCCAAGCAAAGAGCAGATACTGTATGTGACTTGACTCAGAGTATCTGCACTGTATTTGCGCAGACATCCAAGAGCCAGGCCCGCACAAAGTAAATAGCACTTTTAAATCAATCTCTCATGCTTTTCCTTTTAGTTGTTCAGAACCGCATCACAGCTTTCTGGTTCAAAGGGAAGGAGCTGGCCTTGGCCTTTGGGCTGACCCTGGCTTTCTCTCGCCTGGGTTCAGTCCTGAACTTCTTTCTCACCCAGAGATTTGAGGAAAAATATGGCATGCAGTGGACACTTTGGGGTGGTAAGTAAATCTCGAGGTTTATGACATGACATACTAATAACAAAGAGTTATATAAAATAGACCCCTCCGCCCCATGATGCTTTGCTTTCTAGGGGCACTATTATGTGTGTTGGGCTTTTTATCCGCCATCATCGTCAGTGCCTTGGACAAGATTGGAATGAGGCAGCTGGGTCTTGATGGCGCCATCCAAGAGGAGTCCCGCAAAGTGGTATGAACAGTATTAATAGTAATAACCTTTCTCAGCAACCTTCAGCATTTAGTAGTGAGTACACAATATGCCGTGAAATGACTGTGGATTGAATTATTTGTTTCTGTGTGTGTTTAGAGGGTTCAGGATGTGAAGTTCCTGTCGCTGAGATACTGGCTGCTGGTTCTTACCATCATGTTCTTCTACAACGGCATCTTCCCGTTCATTGCCGATGCCAGGTGGAGTTATCAGCACATAATTCATGCATATTACAATGCAGCGGCTTTTGAAGGGCTGTGTAGTGTTAAGGTTAGGATAAGAATGTCAATAACTGAAATTCCTTCAGGACAAAAAAATGTAAATCTTTTAGACATTTAGATGTTTAGTGACAGATGTTTTTAGTAAAAAAAAATACATCTGTATACAAAATAAAACCCTAGTACATGAACATGTTCACCTAAAGGCAGTTATATTTTAACATATTGCTGTATTTTTCTCATCCAGCAAGTTCATTCAGGATAAGTACAGTGATTACAGTCAGAAGGAGGCATCCTATATCGCTGGGGCGGTTTATGACAGCTCACTGGTCCTCTCAGCCAGCGTAGGCATTCTCATAGTAAGTATCTCAATCCTAAACATGTTACCTGTTCGTGCATTTTTCAAAACTCTGTCCTGTAAAGAAATATGAAGTTACGTTGACATAACACAGCATTTCCACATGTGTATGTTCTAGGATTATGTGGGTCTGAGGGGTATTTTCGCACTGGCCTGTGCTGTCCTCACACTGCCTGTGTTTGGACTCCTGGCCTTCACCTTCGTCCCTCCTCTGGTCTCCACCATATGGCTGGGAGTCACCTACTCCTTTGCTGCTGTGAGTGTGGCTAAAATCAAATTCTTAGATGTTATTGTTGACCTCGTATACTGTAAACTTTAATAATTAGTTGCTTGGTAAATAGGTAAAACATTATCTAGATAAGGAAAAGAAAATGAGAAATTTTTGGCTCTTTACAAATTATTTACACTTTGTTTTAATTAATTTTGCCATTACGAGCTATGTCTCTGTTATTTTATTAATTATTTTTTTCTTTCAGGCAAGCATGTGGCCATCTATTCCTCTTGTAGTACCCCAGGCAACTCTGGGCACAGCCATGGGCCTGGCCACCTCCATACAGATGGTTGGGATCGGGTTGTCCAATCTGGTTGTCGGACACATTTTAGGCACCAAGTCTAGGTAGGAAGTCTTTCAGATCAGGATCGCATTGCATTGCGCTGCAGTAATCCTGTACACACCGTGTGTAAAATGATTTCACTCACATTTTACGACACTGCATCTGGCAGCCATTTTTCGATCAACATACAGCATATATATATATATAGAAAAATAGTTTCACATTTATGGGCCGAAGCGCTATCTATCACTCACTCCAAGCTGTGCAGAGCTCACGTTATAACGACACAATAACAGTATGTTGTTATAATGACAAAATAGCCTACGGTACATTGTTAGAACATGAAAAAGATCATGTTTTAATGTGAAAGTATCTCAGAAAAATGAGCAAAGCATCTTGTTACAACAAGAAAATGTTCTCATTGTAATAAGACACAGAGCAGATCTACGCTGCCGTAGGCGGTTCTTATGCGTACTATGAAATATAATTCTGCAGGCGCCACTGTTGTGCTGTTGGGCCATGCTGTATTTTATATGTGTTTGCTTACCTGTACTGTTTTCTCTGTTTGTTGGCCAGTGAAACTAAGATTCCGTTGTGGCGTTGGCAGAGGATGATGATCTTCATGTTGGCCAACACCATCTGCTGCATCGTTACCTCAGTGCTCCTCAACATTGTCGACCACAGACAGGTCTGACATCTCACAGACTGCATGCCATTTTACATGTGTTCTGTGTGTGTCTTTTGTCAGCTGACTTTATCATAGCATACAGTGCGTTCAGGTGTTGTGTTTCTCTGCAGGGCGGGATCCTGAACAAGACAACCAAGAGGTCAGGGCAGGACTCAGACAGGGAGCCTCTCAACGAGGGAGAGCAAGAGCAAAATGAGGACGAGGATGATGGGACTGTCCGGTCTCATTCCATCAACTCATGAGTTTTTCATGTTACCACTTTCCCCAAGTTTGAACATTTCTCTCCCTCCTTTTGATACACAGTATTTTTGTACCAGTTTTGGCCAGATTCAGTTTACTGTGCACCTCACTGGAACCTTAATGGTTTAAAATAAATCCCTGTTAAACAGTATTTACACTCAAATAATATCTGTGTTATAGTAAGTATACTCTAAATATTTCAGGATTTTAAGTAATATGGGTAAAAAAGTAAAACTGTCATTTGAATTTTTGTTGTTGTTTTGTTTACTTGATCTGAAAGACATTTTGTCTGTTTTATCATCACTCAGCTGTGGATTGTTGATCTCTTACGCTGCCAAAACAGTAAAAATAAATCCTCGGATCTTCGCTGTTTGTCTGAATAAATAATATTCTTAGTGTGATGCATATGTTTACTTGGTACCGTCCAGTTGGTGGTGGATGGCAAGTAATTGTAGTTTCTGATTCATCACAGCCTTGTTTATTTTATTGGATGGGGCATTATACAGCCGATGAAATGTATGTATGATGACCCATAGTAGTCTGGTTTACATCATAATTACATCCAGTAGGTGGCGCTCCTTACATGTTTGTTTGCAAAGACTGAAATGCAGTTGGTGTAGTCAATGCAAAATTGTCAAGACACCTTATTCAGTAGGCATCCTTTCAGTTCTGTGGTTCCTCAGCATCATGATGTCAACAACTGCCAGAATGTAGACTATGTTTACCATAAATACATATAGATAAATACGGCAGTGTGGCATGCTTTTGATACATTTTCTCATATATAATTAGGATTTTTCCTCTGGAATATAATGAAATATTAAACATTGTTGACTTGGAATGGCCTGCACACACAATGTAAATATTCTGTGCTTCTGCATCATTTTTGCCAACATATATTCCTGTTTTGCTCATATTACCAGTAGAAGTTGTGGCATATACCAGCTGATATTGAATAAAATGCAGAAGCACATATTAATCCTCTAAAATGTTTTTGAAAACTGTCCAGTTAGACACATAATATTGCTGAATATAACTTTTATCACTCCCAATTAGAAAAAACGTGAATTTTTTTTATTTGTCCCAGAAGGATGAAAAGACAAGGTTGTAGCTCACTTTGTAATGTGTTCAATCAGATGTGTTGTTATAGAAAATATTACCTTGGAGACTGTTTTCAATCGACTTCAACATATTGTAAACCTCTGAAAGGGTTTTAGCAATGACATTCAATAAAGTATCAATTACAGGCTGTGTAAACTGATCTAGACTAAATGTCTGCTCTTTAATAATGTTGCAGTCGTCCAATACTTCAGTACTTTAAAAGATCCAGGTTCAAGATGCCAACTTCCTGTCCCTGACTCTGTGCCAGGTTAAATTTGGAGAGACCCCTGTTCTAAAGCCAAGCATTACTGAATAACACAGTAGATTATTACTGCTTGCAGTCAGGCTTATGAAACATTTTTGAAGATGAATTATTTTGTGTCCAGCTGGTCAGTCACAAAGTCTTACAGAGCAATTTAATACCTGACATTCAGTTGAAGGCCTTAACATCTTTAATGTTTGTTTTATGGTTTCTCACTTGCAGTCGGCGTGCAGGCTCAACTGTCTGGTCGAAAGCCTGGGTAGGATGAGCATGTCAAGCCTTCTCAGCCTCAGCAGCCTGGGCAGGATCTGCGGCTTCAGTCACAGCAATGACATGGTAGGTTTGGACCGGGTCAAGAGGCAAAACTCTGTCAGGCGCATGTCAATAATTTAAGATAGTGAAGTTGCAGAAGTTCTCTACCTTATTCCTAAACAGTCTATGATGGAGCAGCTGCCTTTCATCAACCCCGCTGACTGCATCCTGTGTGAAAAGCTGGCCGGTGTCACTGCATCCAGGTCAGGAAACAGGTAGTTTACTTCCTCATGTGGTTGCCATGTCTGATGTATATTATGATTATTCATTATGAACTATAATTTGGCAATAATTTGGAAAGAGAAAGAGTAAACTTGAAAAATCCTCTATCTTTTATGTACATATTTGAATAAGAGATGCAGAGAGTTGAGGATTATTGAATAATTCTGTGCTATTAGTTTTTTTATTTACAATAATTTTACATAGTAACAAGAAATCAAATTAATCATAATATTGCATGTGTACATGTTATATTATATCTACTAGTCAACTAGCTTTGCTGTTCATTGCCACAGGCTATCATGTCTGAAAAAACTGTCAAGGTTAAAAACCTTTTGGCAGTTACTATGTAATATAGACAATACTGCTCCCCCCGACATGTGAGTAATCCATGACTCATCTGGACTGGAAAGTTTAGAATTTACTGGGGAGACCTTTCTCTCTATAGTACATTTTCACACTTCAGGTCAATAAGGTTAAATGAGATTATTGACAAATGAACTGTCATATGCAGACGATGCTGCTGACTATGCAGACACCACACATACAGCAGCTTGTTAGCCACACTAACAAAGTGGCTAAAGTCATTTCTGAAAGCCAGAAATATCAGAAGCACATACAATAAAATATGAGGGCTTTTTTTGAGCAAAGAACAATAAGAACAAAGCTGTATCCACATTTGAAATTCCACCATCACTAGGCTGTCTAGGTGCAGTTTGTCTTCTATTATATTTCACTCAGAAATTATACATTTATTCAAACAAATGAAGCCAGTGATAAATATCTCATAAAAAGCCACAAAATTTCCTTTTAAACCTGTGGTTGAAGTGCACTGCAGTAAAAACCTATATCATTTAAATCCTTTCAGTGTGGATGGTTTAGAAGAATAAGAACAGTTAATGCCACTCCCGCTGTCCTCTCTGAGAGCACACACACACACACACACACACGCCTTCTGTGTGTCAGACCACCCCTTTCTCTTTGAACCAGCAGTCCAGTTAGTTCCACCCTGGTCCACTGCAGCGAGCGCTCCCACAGAAACCAAATGTCATGAAAGAGAAAGGTAGACATTTTTAAGTGTGTGTGTGTGTGTGTGTGTGTGTGTGTGTGTGTGTGTGTGTGTGTGTGTGTGTGATACAGGATGAGAAAGAAAGGACATGCCTGCTTGTGCATTGTTCTGTTGGTTTGTAGTATATACTTATGATTTGTTAGCAACTTGTTATTAACTATACTGGTTTTGTTGAGTTAGAAAGTCTCAGAGTTTCATCTATGGTTCAGTCTTTTTCCAAGGAAATGAACCAGATCAATGTGACAATCTTTTTTTTTTACTTCACACATTTGAATATTTCACATAGTCTATTATGTTGTGCTTGGAAAAATGTGGTTGCCAAGTTGTGAAAAGCACAGCTATTATGGCTAAGTGTATGGTTGGGTAAGAGCAGCATGGGACTTTTAGGAATGCTCCTGAATTAAGCAGTGTTTTGCTTTGAAATCTGACATTTCTCATCCTTACATCCTTACATATTCATTGCCATGGCTGTCTCTTGTGAACTGTTCACTGTACTTCCTTGACTTACAGCGGAATACATTACCAAGAAGGATAATATGCACATAATTCAAAAATACAGAAGTTATAACTAAAAACTTAAACATATGGCATAACTAAATACAGTTTGTAGCTCATGTAACGCACACATTAATATTCATTTTTCAAAAATGGTTTCATAGTAAAAGTAATCATGTGTATATTACCTCATTGAATGGTTAAAGTGATAGTCCTGGCTTACATTTCACTTCTTGTACTTAAATAAAAATAGCATCAAAATTTTAAAAATCTCAAGGAAAAAATCTGGATGCTTAAAGTTGCCACTCCACCCGTCCTTGTCTGTGCGTGTGCACATACACAGGTGCAGATTTTCATAGCTGGAGATAGCAGGCTGTGTGATTAGATGTCTGTCTCGGGTTTCTCTCCATTTCTAAATCTACCATTTGCTAATACTTGACACATATCAGCTTCACATTCTGGGAGAGATCATAACAGAAAGCTATTGTGGAGTCTTTTAAAATCTTCCCATCTGAGGATCTGAGCTACAGAAAAACAAGAAGTGAAAGCATAGTGCATTACAATACCACAAATATTATCACACATTGTTTTAAACAAACAACACAATAGCATAGCCTTTATTTGGTATTCATTTTTTTTAAATATTTCTGAACTGTAGCAGTAGTTCTGTGCCTGTGCCTTTCACCATGACAAGTGGATTGCATAAGTTTCTGTTGGCATCACAGATTTGTTATTAACAGATACTGTGGGTGTTCTAGGACAAAGGCCAGTTTGGCTGAGGTTTCAGTATTGTTGGAGTGCCCTGACTGAAAGGACAGATTATGTTTTTTTGTTAACATCTATACCAGAATTTAGCTTTAAAATGTGCTTGTACTTAAACAGAGACTGCATTTCTTTTCTTGCAATATGCATTCCTTATGTGCATGCTGTGGCTAGGTCAAATCCCAATCAACATGTGAATTTGACCTCTTACATATTGGATTTTCTATAACATATAGTGTCACATCAGTAAGGCTGTTCTACTGGCAGAAATAATCTCAGGATTTCAGCAAACATCTTTTTTATTGCATCCAGGCATGATGCAAACTTTAATCAAATCCTTTCTCTCTCAGTGTGACCAACAGTTGTAGTAGGCTGTACAGACTGTAAAGCTCCTTGAGGCAAATTTGTAGTTTATGATATTTGGATATATAAATAAAACTTAATTTGTAATGTCACACTGCTTTTTGGGAATTACAAATAAGGTTATTGAACACTTTTTTATGACTAACATTGCATTTGTTATCACCACAACCGTGCATAATGTCAATCAACAAGATGGCTGAAATGAAATACAGTAAGCTATATTAACCTTCAGGAGGCATGGTCTAGTTTGTTACCACTTAGTAACAAGTCTCTCCTGTAGCAGAGCAGACCTGGGACCACATACCAGTGATGCTTGATTCAGCTTTCTCCTGTCTCTCCTCTGCTAATCACATTCAAGACCCTTCAAGTGTTCAAGTGGGCTGTGATTAGATTGTACAGGCATCCGCTGCTTCTGCTGCTATACAAGCACCAAGGAGACAGAAGGAGAAGGAATGGGGTTGAGTGTTTGTTCTCAAAGCCAACTTTTTCTCATTTGGGGTTGTAGGCAAATGTAACATTTTGCATCAGAGTTCACCTTCTGTCCTGTGACGAAAACCTCAAGATTGTGTTAGCTTAGCAGTTAGAAATAAATGGCAGTGTGCTAATGATTACTCTCTAATTTGACCTTTAATTAGTATCAAATTATATGCTTCCTCCCAGGAAATTTTCTGGGAAATAAGAAAATGTCTTAGAAAAATTTGAAATAAACAGTAATTTACTGACCTGTAAAATAAAGACTTAACAGATTCATTTATTTCTTTATTCCTGTAGCGCTACATGCTGAGGATGGCTGCCGCCCTTGTCCTCCGGTGGGGAAGAAGGTCATCCAGTGCTTCAGATGTGGGGAGCCATGCAAAGGAGAGGTGCTGCGAGTCCACAGCAGCCACTTCCACATTAAGTGTTTTACCTGCAAAGGTGAATAACAGATGTTAATGTGAGCAGGTGGGAGTGCACTCATGGAGTGTTCTATAATCACAACTCAATCAGAATAGACTTTATACCTTCTTAAGCAAGCTCCGTGGTAGAGTCCCTGTAGGTGTCTAAATGTGAACATTTGGAAAACTTGAGAGTGAATCAGTGAGCAGAGGTCCTCGTGCACAGTGAAGATACAGTATATCAGTGGCTGTCTTGAACACGTTAGAATGAATTCCATTTGCTCCAAACCACTTATTGAAACAATCCTGCTTTGAGGCTTATTAATGCATTCTAGGCTGGTGATAGGGTTTGGTTTTAAATTAGGAATTTAAAGTCTGAAATTT
This sequence comes from Monopterus albus, assembly GCF_001952655.1. Taxonomy (NCBI): domain Eukaryota; kingdom Metazoa; phylum Chordata; class Actinopteri; order Synbranchiformes; family Synbranchidae; genus Monopterus; species Monopterus albus. Next base: position 865,796 of record NW_018127956.1, read on the forward strand.
CCAGAGTGAAAATTCCAATTTGACGTAAAAACATGAACATTTGACCCTTTACGTTGCATTGAAGCACCTTAATTTCATCAAGTTAGTTTTAAATTTGAGCAAAATTTGCTGATCGCTCATTCGTCAGGTAATGTCAAATTCATTTGGTTATGAAACATTGTGCATCTACAGTGGGCTGGTGTGAGAACCCCCTGGGTTGTCAGATGGTCATTAACCACAGTAACACTGCCAAAACATATTGGCTATTGTCCTTGTTAATTGATACTGACAAGCCTCTAATGTTGTTGCCCTTTCATTGCACTGTGATAGTGTTTACAGCACCGAGAAAACAAAGATTCTTTCAGAGCAGAGAACCTTTAGTGTTTTAATAATGGGAAAACCAAAGGCGGCTGTGGGCAGCTCTGATAGTAAATTTGCTTTAAAGTGGTTTACTATGAACTGAATACATCTGAATTGAGATAAGCCACATGCAAACATTTGAAAGGATTTGGTGGGTTCTCTTTGTGATTAATGAAACTTTTTAAGGTAAATGTATGGCACAGAAAGAAAGGGAATATCAACTGTCAAAATGATAATATATTAATAGTAATATTAAAGTACAACACTCACTTCATACATTTTAAAATAATTTACATGAAATTACAAATTATGAAACTGTTATGTGCCGTTCGAAAGAGGCGGACCCAGGTAGCCGACTTCAGTGCAAGCAGTGATTTATTATATACAGTGATGAAGGGAGTAACAATACACAGAGGGAAATGATACGTAGTCCTGTAGATGAGTTGTAACCGGGTGTTTGACCAACAGTAGGAGGTGAGGAGATGGAGAGCTGGGCCGAGCTGCGTAGGCTGGGTCACTCCTGGGCTGGTCGGTGGTGATGGTGGTTACTGAAGGTGGAGACAGAGAGATGAAGGCAATAGTGGAACAGATAGGCGACTGAGCATTGACCTGCCTGGGAGGGAAGAGTGGAGCCACGGTCTGGAGGAACAGTCCATGGGGAGAACACAAAACAGTAGCTGGCTAGGGGATAAATACAAACAAGAAACGAAAAGGCACAGAGAAAAAATTGCCTAGAGACTAGAACGAACTGGCAAGTGACTGAGGAGTGAAACCGGGTAATATAGTGAGCAACCTAATCAAGTGCAGCTGGTGATAAGGGAGTGAGGAACAGGTGAACGTGATTAGTGTAAATGGGCAAGAGACAGTAGGAAAGGTGAGGGAGGCCAGAGCGGCCCAGCAAACCTGACAGAAACGATCTCTAGACTCAGATGAATATTTGTCCATGTTTTATTCAGTATTCTTTAAAACAAAACTCACGTATACAGTGAGTTACTCACAGCACAACAGGAATAGGGGAGAATATATCTGTCCTTGGCAGGTTCAGAGGGACGGTACTAGAAATGGGCTGCAGGTATCAAATAACAAACAGAGAAAACATTACATCCTGTCAGCAACTTGTCACTGAGCTGATTAGCATGCACACATACAGACACACACAAGTGCAGACAGACGTGTACACACACACTCAGATGCATGCAAACACATGAACACTTCAGAAAGCCTGGCGGAATCGTAACGTCAGACAACTCAAATAGAATTCAGCTCATCTCTTTAATGGTTTATTGTTACAACAGCTTGAAAGAAGGACACACATTAAACTCTGAATGCAACTCTGACAAAAAACATGTACAGTGTAAGCAAACCAACAGCATAAAGCCAAAGAAAAAAGGCAAGTCAAAGTTTATTTATTTAGCTCAATATCACTAATCAGAGGCAAAACAGTCACACCTAGAGGGAAAGTTAATAAAACCATCAGAAAGAGTGAGGACAAATATATCAAGAACTGACAAACGACTTTACTCCACTGACCCAGAGTTAATGAAAGTTTTCTGTTGTGATCAAACCTTGTCATCTCTATCTGCCTGTATGAATGTGTGTCTTTGCGCAGTGTGTGGCTGTGACTTGGCTCAGAGTGGCTTCTTCACAAAGAACGGCGACTACCTCTGCCCGCTGGACTTCCACAGACTTCACGGCACAATCTGCAACAGCTGTGGGGAGTTTGTGAAGGAAGAGGTGGTCACAGTCTTGGGGAAGACCTACCACTCAGCCTGTTTTGTGTGCACCATTTGCAAGTAATTATTAAAATTATGGGAGATGTATTTATGACAAAAAGAGGAGAAAGCAGGAAAAACCCTTTATTATGTAGCATCTGTTTTGTTCTTTGTTCCCAGACAGCCTTTTTCTACGGGGAATTGCGTTACCTTCAGCGGTAAAGACCGTCTCTGTCAGCGGTGTTTTCAACCTGTGTCTCCTACTGCTAACAACTTCAGCTATACTAGTAGTGAGTACAGTCATGTGTTATCTACTCTCTAAGCAAAAACAGTTGATCTAGTGTTCATCTGAAAGCAATTTATTAATGAAGTCTTAAAACATATCAAAGACTCTTATCCCTTGCAGACCTAATCAGACAGGGGATGATGCACTGAACACTGGCAGCTGTGACTCCTCCACCAGCTGCATTTAGTTTATCTTGTGCGGAAGAGTCACTCAGAGTCATTGCCAGACCTATCTGCCACCTTGATCATAAACAGACGAAATCTTTATACTAGTGTGCATTCCTTCTTTGTGTTTTGAGGATCAGCTCTTGATTGACATCATCAGGACAAAAGCATAAATGTTAAACATCATCATGACTGTGGACCTGACAACATTCATGTTCAGCTTTCATCCAAGAGATTACTTGTAATGTCTTTATGAGGAATGCAGGCTAGCCAGCATCCCTAATTCCAATATAACCTCCTCAAAGTATACTGGATATTTTTTCCCAACACTATGAGTTAATATTACTTTAAAAATCCAATCATTTTTCTGGGATCCTGGCCAGTGACTTGTTATGGACTAAAAGATACAGTAGACTTTCCACCTTGACCTTATCCACCCAGCTACAGAAGGAATTAATAGATGATCCCGACTCACAAGACCTCTGGCTTAAAAATCTACAGGAAACAACACGTATGTAATTCTCAAAGAGTTGTATAATGTGTGTGTTTTCAGACTGCGCTGGCTGTGGTAGAGACATAAAGAATGGCCAGGCTCTATTAGCCCTGGGTGGCCAGTGGCACCTTGGCTGTTTCAAGTGCAGAGCCTGCAGGAAAGTACTGAGTGGAGAATACATCAGCAAGTAAATACATATCTCTCCGTCACAACTTTTTTTTCCATGAGCTTGTCTCTACCTTGCCTATGTTTCATGAAGCACAGTGGAAAATACCTTTTAATATTTTGTGTGTGTTTCACCTAACAAGAATTAAAATTTATGCTAGCGTCCATCATAACAAATACTCTGATAAGAATATGTGTTTTGTTTTTAAGGGATGGTGTTCCTTATTGTGAGAGGGACTACCAGATTCAGTTTGGGGTACGATGTGAAGCATGTCAGAAGTATATAACAGGAAAGATCCTTGAGGTAAGAAGAGTGTATTTTAGTAAAGTGTACGCTCCTGATTTGATCTATCGCTTGTGACTCAAAAACATTTTGGTTGTAACGTAGTGAAATCCTGACAGTGAATTTAATTAAACCACATTTAAGTCACTGAGAGTTTCCACGGACTAGGCACATACATGTTGGTCTTCTATTTCTGCCAAGAGTATTATGTTAATTTTTGTTCCTAGTAATAGGGCCTAATTCTGGTGCCTTTCTCATTGTCTGTTAAAGGCAGGGGACAAACATTATCATCCCAGCTGTGCCAGATGCAGCCGGTGTGACAGAGTGTTCACAGAAGGAGAAGAACTGTATCTCCAAGGTCAGTGTGAGAAAGGGACTTCAGTATGAGGAGATACTGTGCAAGCATTCATGGTGGATTTCTGCTTGGGTGAATGCGAGCACTGAAAATGTTTGTATGAGGCATTGTGAATGTGAACTATGCATTTTTTGACAAGGTATTTTTTCAAAACCTGTCTGTGCCTTCACAGGATTGACAGTTTGGCACCCAGACTGCAGGTACAGGGTAAGATCCCTCCAAAAGAAAACTGTTCTGTGTGGAGTGTAAATAAATATAAGTTAGATGCAACAATGAGCCTTCAAAGCTTTATACCAATTCATTTTCAACATGATAAAATACAGTCTGAGATATCTCCAAGTTACTGTCCTCTATGATAATGACTATTAACTGTACAACCCGATTCTCTTTCTTCCAGGTCAGCAAACCACAAACTCCTTGTCTTGATTTCTTTTTCCCCCCACATGAACTGAAGGTTAATATTAAGAGCAGGCTTGTGGTTTGTACTAATGGTTGTCTAGAGTGAGCAGGCTGTAACTTCATAGCCTGAGATCATTTGCACTGGTTTGTTCTACATGCAGCATCGGTGTTCCTAATATTCTGACTACTAGGCTACTATGCACTACACAACATAAGCATGTATAAAAGGGAAAGTGGTCCAGATGTGAGCACTAAATTGGTTGTGCATGGAAAAAGAATATTGAGAAAATAGATTAGAAAGCAGCTGGATGCCAATACAAAAGCTGAAACAAAAAGTGCTGTTTCACATGTGTTGCTGTTTTGTTTAGTGCCCTAGATCCTCATCCGAAAGCTCCTGTTCCAGGTCAGACTCGTGCACTCCAGGAAGCCCTGGTCGAACTATCTGTGTAAGTTCTGATGACAACATCTGCTCAGCCATGGTGGGATGTTTTACATTTTATTTATGGCTTTATTTATACAGGGGAGTTGCATGGACAAAGTTTCTCACTTGCAGGATATTTCTTTTTGACAGTAAATGATGATAAATATTTAAGAAAATACCATATATAAGGGACATTTTAAGAATGTCAAAATAAGTTTCTCCATAAATGTTCACATTTTACCTTAACTGATCAGAACTAGTTTCATCTTGCCTATGAAAGAAAAATGTGATTTCATTTGAGGTTGAATGATAAAGGGCCTATGCTCATGTTTTATTCTCAGTTCAACAATTAAATTAATATACAGAGAAAAATCTGCCACATATTGATCAGAAAATTTTGATTTATTTGCTCAATCAATTTGAATGTGCTGGCAACTCAGATTGATTTTGGTTGTAAAAACAACATGATGCTTTCAGTGTCTTTTTGTTTCCTTCACCCAGTCTGTTATTATCCATGATTACTCTGTTGGTTTATTGTATGGAATAAACTTTAAGCCAATCAAGTCAGCATGGAATATGCAACAATAATTTACTTTTTTTTTTATATGTATGATATGAGAAATTATTTATATAGTGAAACAGAAACAGGTCCTTCAGGAGATGATCATTTTACTGAAAAATACAACGTGCTCAGTTCATGTGCCAAAGTCAGACCATCGTGGTGTTGTGGGATTAAAGTTTCATTCCGTTAGAAGCGCCCCCACGACATTTCAGCTGACTTTGTGTCCTTCTCCTCACCCCATCCTCCCTTCTCCTCCCTGTCCTGTTCCCAGGCAAAAGTAGATAATGAGATCCTTGACTACCGAGACTTAGCAGCAATTCCCAGAGTCAAGGCTATATATGATATAGAGCATCCTGATATGATATCCTATAAGTCTGGGAATGACAGCTCCTCTACTTTGGGCAGCAAAGGCAACAAACAGGACAGCCCTACAGAGGTAATGTACTTCAGTTGTCCAAGTATATTTACAGACTAAATAATATTATACATATTTTCTGCTTTTAAATATTTTTAATACATAGTTAAGATGAGATCTGGGTTGATGTTTATCTGAGCAGTGAATGTTTTCACCTGAAGTTACAGTAAGTTGTGTTTCTTCTGGTTAACATGCATGTATAATTCTGTTAATAAACAGTATACTTTTTCTGTCTTTCTGGTTTAGTCACAAGGAAACATATCTGAAGCCACAGAGGTAAATACTGTCATTTTATCAGCTTTACACAATTAAGGTCACATGCAGTATGTATGTATATACAGTAAGTATTTAACGCTCACTGATTTGTTGTCTATTTTACATTTTTTCTTGCCTCTTTCGAGGAGAGTTTTGAAATGAGAACGCGCACACCACATGCTACTAGCCAGGGATCTTTTGGAGTTCATGCAGTGTACAGTTGTCACAGCTACACACCAACTCTGTCCAGATCCCCACAGCACTTTCACCGACCAGGTGACAAACAGCACTCAAAAGTCTTTTTATTTATTCTTACCATCTTTGTAAATATATTAATGCCCCCTGCTCACTTTTTCTCTCATGCACCATCTTCCCTCATCTCCCACCTCCACGACTCCTTCTTTCATTTCTTTCATGGAATTAAAAGCAGGAACGAAGCTTTGTCACTCTTTATTATCTGACCACAATGACAGTTGCCCTACTTCCCTTTTATGTCACCGCTTTCTCCCTCACACCAAAGGTAAGAATCATCCCTCTCCATCCCATCTCCCATCCTGGCTTTGCGTCTCCTTCTCTGTCTTATATATTTCCTATTAAATACTTATATTTAATGGCAAATCATCTATTTTATTTAAAAAAAATTTTACTTGTTACTGTTTTGACAAAGCCTAAAACAGTAACAAGCTGGATTCACTTTTAAGTGTCAGGGGCTGGCACATGGCACAAGGCATGTGATTTACATTTGTTTCTTAGACACATTGAGCCATCTAGTGGTCAGAGGTCAGAGAGGGTGTCAGTAGCCCTCTTCAGCTTTACTCAAGGAGACTGTACAAAGGTTTGTGCCCCCTGACGGAAACAATACACCTTAGAAAACCTAGCTGCTTCTTTAACAAACCCCCACCACCCCCACATTGCATCATTTCTTTCTTTCTTTTGTCTGGTTTGATTGATTAAATAAATAAATATTCTTCTGCTTGCTTCAAACTTCAACCACACATTCCTCTACAGCCGAGCCTATTTATAGCAGTGCTGCAGTTTTTTAAGCCCATTTTTTACCGTGTGTGGGTGACACAAGCTTGGACTAGCAATCACTGGAATCTGTTTTTGTTGGGAAGTGAAGATCACTCACAACGCATTGCCAACCCACGGGGCTTTGACGTCCACAGTAAAGAGCAGTGTGTCATTTTATTTAGTCTTCAGTCAGTTGATTTGAAACGTTAGACCTTTAGAATAATGACTTTGAAATGCCGCAATAAAAAAAATTACTACACTTCCATATTTATAAATCTACTGTAAATGCATTGTGTGGATATTATAGCATCAAAACTTTTCATGTCTGGCCAGCGTAACTTAAAAGTAACCTTTTTTTTATTGAAAAGGACAAAGGAGTGATTTGGCAAGTAGCTGTCAGAAGGAGACAGAAAGGGTCACAACATACTATTTTTAAAAAGTACTTTTTAATTAACCACTGCTTTCCTTTCTGTCCACAGATGAAAGCTTCAACATGTATAGACGACTTCCAATTTATAAACAGCAAGGTACAGTAGGACCATTTCATCTTTCATATGAATGATGCTTGAAGCTGTTAAAAATTACTTGTAGAACTACGGATTGTGTTCTTTGTCTTGCTCTTTTATAGAGCATATATTTGTATTTTTGTACCTTGTTATAACACTGATTTATTCTCATTCTACTTACTTCGCTCATATGTAAGGCCAGTCAAACATAATTATGAATGACTCTGCAGACTGTTTAAAGGTGAGATTATGAGAAATGTTGTATGGACAATAAACATGGAAAACATAAAATACAGCAGTTCTCAGAAGTATGTTTTACAGGACAATTAAGAAAGCTGAGGAAAGAACCTGGCAGGGTGTGTTTTACCCAATAAGTCTGTTCTAATTTGGGAAAATGGCTAACTCTCGTTTCTCTGCTTTTTCATTTTCACATAGATACACACTCCTCCTCAACCCAAACATCCTCTTTGCCCAGATATGGTCACAATGGCCTCAATCCAGTAAGATCCATTAAGTGACATTGCATTGATTTAGTGTGCTAAAGTTGGAAGAAATATACTGTATATCATTTTAGAGTAGGTAAAAACATGGTGTTCAGACAGCTGCCAGGATTAGATTAGATTCATATTTGACTCTGAACAACACAAATATCTGATTTGCTATGTCTAAAAATAATTGTAAAAATAAAAAGAAATGTTTTAATGTGTTTGTCTCACATTAAGACACAATCAGCTGATTTCTCCCACTACAACAGTGACAGATTTAGAGGTAAGTAGGGAATGTATACATCATTATTATACAGTATATCATGAACATTGGCAGTCATTTCAATATTAAATTAGGGGATGATTGCTTTTCCATTTCCTGTCCCTTTCAGATTTTAAGGTAGGTGAAAGGACCTGAATGGAGTTTTGT
>NW_018127956.1:874330-929383 GCF_001952655.1 Monopterus albus
CTTGAATCCCTGGTCATTCTTTCTTTCCCGATGAGGTTTATTGCATTTCCATAGGACTGACCTCACCTGCATTCGCATGTTTAGAGAAGTATAAAGTTAACACAGTTTCACTTCACAGCTGTACTTGCACATATCTTCATTATTTTATGTGTCACATAACCTGTAAATTTGCCGTACTTACAGTAATCTGTTGGCTTTTAGTTTTGAAGTGACTGATTTTGCCAGGACATTGTTCCAGTGCATGTTTGCTTCATTCTGTAGCTCACCCATGATGGTCTACATCCATTAGCTCAAATGGACAGAGGAGTGTCTGTGCCTAACGTGTTGGAACCAAAAGCAAGTATCATGTGTATATTCGTGTTTTTTTCGTTATCATTTACAGTAATTCTTTGCCAGATCATGTACTAGAGGAAACTACACTGACCTCTCATGTTTTTTACATACATTTAGAGGTTATGTGAAAATACAGTCTGCTGGCAAAAACTAGTACATGCAGGACTTTGACAGTTTTTTTCTGAAGGCTGAAGTACTGGTACTATAGACTTCAACTATCCATGAAAGCTGTGCATGGTTTTATTATATGCCTGGTATATGATGTGCTAACGCCAGCTCTCATCTCAAAAGCTGATAGTGTGTTTGCAAATGACTGTATTAAGGTGTAGCAAATGCAATAACCAACATAAAAAGCATTCTTATGCAGTCTTTGTCTTGCCAAGGTCTACCCATATGAAATGCTCATAGTTACTGATAGAGGACGAGTAAAGCTTCCCAAGGATGTTGACAGAACAAGACTTGAGGTACAGTGAAGCAGTCAAGTGTAAGAAATGTATTCCTACAATGTGATATACCTTGTCTTTTTTTAACCACAGAAGTGCTGTTATGTAACTCTAGTTGTGCTGTACAAATCATTAACAAAGGGGAAAATGATCACTGCTTGATTAAGTACCAAAGCTGTGTGCAAAAAATACAAAAAGTACAAAAGATGACAACAGACAGTACTGTATTTAGTTTCAGTCGAATCTATAGTGTGAGAAATGCACCATAAAGATTAAACTGTTCTTCTTTTCCACAGTAACCTGATTCTTTTCTTCTGTCCTGTCTTCATTTGCAGCGCCACCTTTCTCCAGATTCATTCCTTGAGATTTTTGGCATGCAGATTCAAGAATTTGACAGACTTCCACTTTGGAAACGTAACGACATGAAGAAGAAGGCCAGTCTCTTCTAAATGCTGCCTAATGCATGTTTTAACTCACTGTTTAAAGTGTTTTGCCCAAGAAGAGGATGAAGCACAACTTTACAGAGACACAGTATTGTGTCCCTGTAAAGTTGTGCTTCACAGAGACGCAATACGGTGTTTCTGTAGGCTATTGTTATGAATAACGGTTAAAATTAGATTACCCCAAAGTAGATATGAACATGAAAACTCAACTTAGCTTTAGTCTTGACATTGGTAATAGTAATTATTTGTCTGTCCTACATCACCCCTGTCTACCCAGGAATTAACTAACATTCAGCTGATTCAGCTGTTCGGATAGTGTCATGTTGACTTTGTGAGAGCTACCAATGAAGGTATTCTTTCCTATTTAGTTGCCTAACTTGAAAACTGGTAGCATGCTTTGAAAACCTTTTTTTTTTGAAAAGTGGTATGTTTTCACTTTAGGATGAGAGTGCCAGATCACTAAAGTGCTCACGCTGTGTATTATTTAGGACTAATTGTGCAAAACCTTGGATTATGTTCGATGACAGAGAGCTTAACTGTTTTAAGTGATGTATCTGCAAATGGCAGCTAGAAGGTGGTGGTCGGGGGTTAGTCCTAAAAACACAACACAAACAAACTGAAACAACATTTTCACTAATATATTTTTGCTTGCCTGAATGAATGACTTTTCCAATGCAGTTTGAAAACATCGTTCATATCTAAAATGGTTGTGAAGTTTGTTAAAACCTCTGTATATTCTTGATAATACTTTCCATGTATACCTTATGTATTGTATAGTGACTGGGTATATGACATAGACATAGCTTACCATCACACATACTGTAACTCTGATGCAAGATACTGTATATCCCTCAAGGACTGAATGCATTTCACCCATGTTTTAGTGAAACTACTATATTTTTTCCCTTAGTTGATACTCATTTTGTTGTCTCTTGATGACACAAACAACATGTTCAAGCACAAAACCTATGAAAATATGTGAGAACTGTATTTCTAATTAAGTATCACTGGACTGTGTTACTGAATGGTTACAGGAATAATTAAGATGATTAAATAATCTTTTTTTGTTTATGTTTCACCCAGCTGTGGTAAACTGTAGAATTACTTTGACTATTTAAGCACCAACTCAAAAGCCCTAAATGAAATACTGTGCTTTTTACAGGATGAGTAAATACAGTAAGTGTGTTTTCATTTGCAGGAGGTTGTGTATGAATACTGAAGTGTATTCCGTATAACTGGGTTTTTGAAAATGTAGTTTTTTGCTTTTATGTGGACTTCAGAGAACCTGCCCATGGTGACAGATGTTCTTAAAGGTATCTGTACTCTGCGTAGATGCCTTCATGATTACTACTCTCTCTGTAAAATATGCATTTCTAAAGCACACAAATTTCAGTCACAGTCAGTAACCAAATCACTGTTAAACATGCTATCTTGACTTATGATGTAGCTGAAATTCTAATTACTACCCGACTTTCCTGTACTTCTGTCAAAATCAAGAGACAGATGGAACATCTTCAGAGAAACTATGGTAGAACACAAGCAAAGGACAACCAAAGCAAACCAGTGTTTTCACACTCGCCTAGAAAAGGTTTAAAGCCCTTCCATGCTTTTGAATAACATCTTGCTAAATGTTCCGTTACTATATTTTAATCGTGTAATATAATAAGCGACCAATTGTTACGAAATAAATGTAATAAGACAACAAGTGGTGAACCAATACATTGGAAAGCATGACAACATTTTCATAACATCACAGTATTGTGCAACACTTCATTTTTTCCACACATAAACTCAGCTGCATGTCCGAAGAATTGCAGAATTTAGTGACATAAGCTCCACCTGCTATCTACTGTATCTCATGCATTCCCATTTGATTTCGCTCTGACATACAGTATATGTATGTTTATCTATATTTTTATTTATTTATTGTCTTAGACCTATCCACTGAAATTTAACACCAACAAATGGTGCTCTGGAGCCTGGAATCAAAACACTACTTTGGCATTACTTTCCAGAATTAACAGCTGTCAGATGTTGTTTCAACTTGTATTTGAGCAGTATATTTAGGACATCTTTCTTTTTCCCTTTATCTACCTAGATGTGATGCATTAGCAATGATATTGCAAAAACAGTCCTGAACAGAGTCCCTTCCTTTGTCTTGTTATATCAACCAGGGTAACATGATAGAACAATGTAAGCAAATAAAGCCCACATTCATGCTTTGTTATCTACTCCTTTGTTTGGGCCACTGTTATCTCCCACTGTTTGTCACTGTCATGAGGGAATGTTTTTGTTGTACTTTTGTGTATTTAGACTTTTGCATACACACTCCAAGGTGTTCTTGTTTATAAGTTATTATTACTAATTAAAGCCTAGATGAGCTTGTCTCATTTTCGTTTGGGTAACACTTCTTAACATACTTTTCACTGTTTAATGTTTTCATGTTGGACAACAGGAATTAGAAATGTTTTGACTCGATTAACTTTATTTTGTCTTTTTTGAAGATTAGCACACCGCACGCACACACACAAAGGAAACAAAACAAAATCATACTAGTAATGGGGGTAGCCTGAATAAAGTTAGCCAATAGTCGGTCTTTTCCGTTTCAAATGAAAAATATTAGTTCAGGCTAATATTAAAAACATTACAGTTTCACATGGAAGTTGGTTTTATTATTGTGGGTTCTTTAAAGCCCACCTAGCTTGAGCGAAAGTAAGGGAGATTTTTGACGATTTCTATTGGATGCGGTTTCGTTCTTGAGCGTGTCGTGTACATGATTGGTCGAGGTTGCTGTCACTCACCGCTTTACTCAGCTTGTGAGCACCTCCTCATCTCTCCCTGGCCCAACCGACGATTTTCACGAAAACATTAACCGCAGAGTGCGTAGCGGTGCAAACGAGAGGGTGTTACGACAAACAGGATCAGACATTATGGATTTAACTGTACGGCAACCGTGTTGGTGGCGTTTGTAAAGTTGTTAAACGGTCCTTGGGCCTTAACAGAGACTAGATGTGTGAAATAGGTTGAACTGCGATGATTGCGGTATCACTTGTTTGATAGAAAGACACGGGAGAGAGAGAGAGAGAGAGGGAGAGAGAGAGAGAGAGAGGGGCCAAAGTGGACTCCCTCCCTCGGTAGAGCCATTCCGGTAGATGGAGGCTGACGGGACCTTTGCAACGAGCTGGGGGCCCGGAATGTCACCTGTGAAACGTCGACACTTTATTAGGGGACACAAGAATTAAGGAGAACACAGAGTACACCTGTGTGCGCTTTCGACGACTTATTTGACAACTATAGCCTGCAATAACAAAAGTTAGCAGGTAAACGTTAGCTGCGGGAGGCGACCCCTCCTGCAAGATGTCCATCATAGACGTCACTTAACGAGAGGTTATTCACTGCCTCAGGTAACCCAGGACAGGTGAAGTGCGAACCACAGCCTGCTTAATGGACTTCACACGGCTTTCATCGAATGGGTTTGTTATAGAAAGTTGTCTTTTTCATATCTAACCGCCAACCATTTTTGGCTGCGAGAATTGAGCGATTTTGGAAGAAGCGACTTGTTGGAAAATTTTCTCAGTGTTTCCGTCTACACCAGCAATGTCACTCAAAGACAATCCCTGTCGGAAATTTCAAGCCAACATTTTCAACAAAAGTAAATGCCAGAACTGCTTTAGGCCTAGAGAATCACATTTGCTGAACGACGAAGACTTAAACCAGGTGAACAAATGTTTTAAGCATTTATTTTATTGATTAGCCTATATTTCATATTTGTGATAGGTTCTTTGCCTATGTAGACTACAGTAAGGGAAAAATATTCTTTTTATGTTGACGTTTGATGGTCACATTTCAGACAGTCTGTCTTGTATCCATGGACTATGAAGTGCAGGGGTTAGGTTAATTGGACATAATTAGTTTCCAGCCCAGGGGCGCCTACTGACCTCAATTCATGCAGATCTAGGCCTGCAGCTCTATGCCTCCCAGCACAGTAGCTTACTTACAGCTGCTGCTGTTGAATCATTTGGGCAGCAGTTATTTCCGTGAATGCTTTTAAAAGTTGTCCCCGCTAGAACTATGTTCTTGTGTGCCATTTTACCTAATTTGTTTTTCCTCTCGCTTTGTTGGGTTCCCATACACCCAAATTAGCAGTCAAGATGGGCCCTAAAGGCACAAATTGGGCAACGACAAAATTACATTGTCAGCTCCCATATATAAACAACAAATGGAAATATTCCTCTAATGCTCTCTGCTGGGCTGTGTTGATACTGGCATCTTTAAGAAGATGGCATTAGGACTCACTGGCCTATATCCTGATCATTCCTTTTGGTAAGCTGTTTAAGATGGGTTAAGAGTTACCTGAATCCAGGTTGACAGTTTACATGAGTGACACTAATGCTCATTGGTAGTGATGCTAGGCTACTATTTTGGGATGCATGTTGTCTCAAAGTTTTTCTTCACTACTGACATTTGTGATCCAGTGCATATCAAGCTTATCCTGTGATGGCTGCACATAGGTTATCATATCATGTCAGACACTGACCTGACCTGAGATTTGCAGATCACCTCAAGTCATTGTTTAAAGGTCCTACTGCAAGAAGGCCTGTGAATCTCGTTCTGTGCACATTTCGGCAAGCTGTTCTTCTTTCCTTCCTAGCTCCTCACTCAAAGGCCCACACCATCAGTGCAGTATTAGCCTACATAGTAATTTTTGACAGGAGGGAATAACAAGTTGGGGGTCGCTGTGAAATGAACACACTCAAATGATTCGGTGTAACCACTGAAGGGTAAAAAAAAAAAAAACCCGGATTCATCTCGTCTATTTCACCCTCTCAGGAGGCCTTACCATTTGGGCTGCTGTCAGGTCATGTGAGGAGTGATGGGACTGTTTTCTCTAAGTGCTCATTCTCAGTGTTTCTCTTTGATTTTTACACAGACAATAAAGAAACTAGTGATATTAGTGTGTTTCGCTCTCAACCTTCCCTGCTCTTTCTTGCAGTTCCATTATCAAATGTCTTGGTCTGATCTTTGACATGCTTTTCCTTTGTGCTCTCAGGTTGTCTCTCAAAAGTTGGATGTCGTTTCTCTTGCAAGTCTGCACAAACTCTTGACTGTTCAGATTTGTGGTTACAACTCAGGGCGGAAAATTCCTGTTATGTCATTTTGTTTATAGAGTCACTCGGCTGAGAAACTTGCTGTACCTCCTGTAATCAAAACGAAAGAGGATTTTATGGTGGATTATACCTGGCTTTTCATGTAATGAAATTAGGGCTGTAATCAAAACCACTGCTAGCGGGACATGAAGGTGCCAGGCGGCTGTAAATGTCAGAGCTTTTCAACTTAATTGGTAGGCTGCTGTTCTACAGACTTGGGAGTGCAGTTGAATTATGCAAGCTACTTAGTTCTATAAGCTGTTTAGGTGTAAACATATTTATTCATAAACAGACTTGAGTGTGAATATATTTAGTAAAATTTCTGCAACTTTACCTATAAGTCTGCAATGGTTATGCAGAGCTTTTCTGCTCAGAAAAGAGTTGCTGACTACTAGTCTGGCTACGGTTCAAGTACGTGCCAGAACTATTTAAGAACGACTGCCAGGCCAACTTTCTCAGTACAAGTTTGAATTGCAAATCTGTATCCTCAAAAGCTCCTAGTACCACTTCTCTCTCCTGGTTCTCATCCACTGTTTTTTCTTGCTAACTTCTGCTTCTTGCTACCCTCTCTACCCACAAGTCCACCCACTTAGAGGATCAGAGAGAAAATCATGTGTGTTAGTCTTTCCCCCTTTTTTTTTTCCAGGGAAGCACAGTGTCTTGGAATACAGCCAGCTGTAGCCTGTTGTCAATTCAAGGCAGTTAATACACACCCTCCTGGAGTTGAACTAAAATGTGTGTCGGTGTAATGCCGTCTGATCTTGGGTCACAATTTGTAGCATAAACTTAGGACTAGCCTGCAGGCATATCTGCAATGAATTAATGTGCATACTTGAACTGTTAATGCGCCTGTTTAAGTGTGTGCTGTCAATAGTCTAATTGTATTTTAACCTCTCCAGGCAAAACCTGTATATGGAGGATGGTTGCTCCTTGCACCGGAGGGAACCAATTTTGACAATCCCTTACACAGATCTCGGGTAAGTGGTTTCTCAAGTGTTTATCTTTGCTGGACTGGAAATGAATTGCATTAAGAAATTAATATTGTTTTTGATTTCCTATTAATGAAGAAGCTTTTGGGTAGAGCTTCATGAAATTCATGAGCTAAAAATGGTGTCTTTTTAAAGGTAACAACTTTATTTGACCCATTGCCTGTAGTATCTGCTCATGCCAAGGGGTAATAGGTGCGGTTCCTAGGATTTTCTGTGCTTGAATATGAGGTGGATAAAGTCTAGTATATCACGGCAGCTCACAGGGTGCCAGATAAGTTGGAGGTCTGGTTATTGCAGCTCCTGTAGCTGCTTCACAGCTTTCTGTGGGAGGCTTGGCCTTCTATCAGAAGAAGCCTCATTTTCAGGAAATAATGAGCCTAATATTGACTTGATTTCATGAATCAGGCTCCACTAGCATCATGTAATGGGACCTTTGTGCTGTTGAATCGCTGCCTTTATCAGATTCTAGATTATACTGTGGTGATGCATCCCAAAGAGGAGTAGGGAGAATGTGGGGGAGGAGAAGGAAAGGTCCCAGTTCTCACAGCTGCCCTGATGGCTTCCATATGGGTTTTAGGAAAGGCACCTCTGGATATTCCAACTCATCTACTGTCAACAGTCTGCTGCTGCTTTGACAGCTTCTCCCAACTGTCTGCCTATTCTTACAATCAGCTCTTTACTGTGGGGGTATAATTAGTGGCATGTACAGATAGCTGAGGTGAGCAGTGTTGGTCAGTCAACACTGACCTACAAATGACAGAGAACAGGGTGCTGACATGTTGAATGAGTCATGTTTTAGAACCACTTTTCTGACAGGTTGTGAGTCTGTGGCTCTGTTTTGTAATACTGAGCCTAATACATTATCAGTAGCTCCTTGTAAGCCATATATCACTTGGTTTTTTTTGTTTTTTTTGTTTGTTTTTTAAATATATATAATGGTATCTCTGGATGTGACTGCAGTGTCCATCACCTGTGAGAGTTATTGGTAACCTTACTGAGATCTTCCAATTCCTTTTAGGTTACAAAGCACCTCTCAATATTTTATGGATAGGGCTCTGGAGCCCAGGAAATTTAACACGAAGACAAAACAGTGCATTAAGATAAGAGGAGCGCAGCAGAGAGCTGATTGAGCCAATGAGGAAGGAGAGCAATGCAAACTGTCACCGTATCATTTGCAGAAATTCTGATCCTGTAAAATGACTTCCAGTGTATATTAAATTTCACCTTGTAGTTTCAGAAGCATGGTCATCGTCTTTAGAAGGCTGGAGTCTATTAACATTGTGCAGGATGACGTAAGATTGGCAGACATCAGCTCACAGTTGTGTGTATTTTACATGTCTGCCTTTTTAGAGGGTTCTGGTCATGGTGCTTGGCTTTTCTTGTCATCGTACCTGCAGTCAGCCGGGACATAACAAACTGTTGATTTCCCATCAGTTTTCTGTATATAGGCTTTCTATTCTCAAATACAGCTGTGAAGAAAAATTGTGTGAAATCTGGATGATTGATTTTCAAACTGAAGTATGATGTTGCAATCTTGCCCAGCTGGATGGGAAGGAGTGTGTGTGATGTGGTATGTACTGAAAGTGTCAAGTGCCAAATGTTTGGCATGTTTTGTGTATATACTGTTTATATTTGTAATGGCCAAGTCCTTACACCCCTAGTTGTGCAGTATATAAAATGTAAGGTTATAATTGGAACATTTACTGATCCAAAGACAAACAGTACAATAGTTGACTAAAACTGGCTAATGTAAATAAACCGCTTCCAAACTTGCTTCATCCTTTATAAAATACTAATGTGATTTACTCTGGGGCTGATGCTGATAATCTACCATTTGATTATCTCGATAATGCAACAATTTCTTTTTCTTTTACAGAAATGGCAAAGGAGGTTCTTCATCCTTCATGAGCATGGTTTACTTCGCTATGCTCTGGATGAAATGGTGAGTGACAGTTCTTTCCCTGTTGGCTGCTGATTTTTGTTTGCTTGAGAAATTTTTTTTTTGTGTGCAATAACTCCTAAAACAAAAGCTTATGGCTTATATTCGAATAATGGCAACCGCATATCAACACGAATTGGAACAGAGCAGGGCATAGAGAGGCTGATTTTACACTTGTTTATTTCTGTTTATAAAAGGAGTTGGTCTCAGTGAAAGCTTTTCACATGACAAAATTGCATAAAAACAAGAGGAGAGAATATTTACTGACTTTAAAATGTGAGTTCATAGTTATTTTGTTGGTAGCATTTTTGTCTGAGACATGGAGTGTAAGTGGCTCGCTGTCAATTTAACAGGCAGTCACTACACTGTTAACACCAGTGCTTCTTGCACATGGCATTTAATGACTGTGCTAAATACCAAGATAACTAACGCAGCAATGTCAAAAAGGAATGAAGTGACACCACACGGTGTTGCTACAAAGTCTTGTGCCCATTTGCGTGTTTAAGTGGCATTGTGCAAGAGCCCCTTTGCTATTTCCTGCTCTGAAAGAAAAACTGGAAGAACCACTCAAAACCAGCTGGTTGTCTCTAGTGATCTTTATTGGCGCCATTAGTGAAAGAGCTACATAAGAATTCTAAAATGAATATGTAGACTCTCTGTGTTTGAGTTCATGTTTTAGTGGGCCACTTGTTTGATATGGTTTGCCGGCTCTGCAGTGTAGCATGTGGGCGCGCAGTATATTGAGCTCAACATTTTTATAATAAATGCTGGAACTGCTTTGAAATGAGGTGAAAGCAGAAGTTGAAACAACACTTGCTGTGTTCCCATTGACCTTTTCATACTGTATGTGGCCTTCTCTGGCAGAGCAGAGAGATGCTGAGAGGTTTTATGTAACAGAAGCAGGAGCTAGGACATTAGGGGTCATAGAATTCTTCTAGAGAAATCTGGTCCATGTTGACTGGCCAGGCTGTTATTTACACAACACATCCAATAGCAAGGAGGATCTTGCTTAACCAAAATTTTATTATACAAAACATGGCAACAAATTGTATACTGGCTGTAATGTCTTCAAACTGGAGCCAGTAAATTATATTGGCGAGGCACTAGTGGAGGATGATGACACCAGGAGGAGGAGGAATGAGGTGTGTACATGAAGGGACAAAGGAAAGAGCAAATGTCCCTCCATTCATTGTTCTCTCTGTATTACTCTACATCTTTTCATCTCCTTTCTGAATGATGGATCAAAAGCAGAAGTGAGGGAGGAGGGTCTGGAGGTGGAAATATCAAGTGGGACTAAATATAGGAGCACACTTGTCACATCAAGTGCATTAGAATAATTGTTTTGTGTTGAATAAACAGTGGCACAAACATGTATCTGGCACTAATATCAGGCAAGTTTATGTTGATTAGTATACATGGCCACAATCAACATTAAATACAAGAGAGAAATTGACAATGTTGTTCTAGACCACTTCAGAGCCACCATCTGAGAGCAGTGGTTGAGGTTGTAGATGAGGAGTTGACCTTCTGTTTTCCTCACGGCCTAGTTTTATGGCTCTTGTGTCTTGGCTCTAACCAGACACAGATGGGTTGCAGTCCCAACCTGCAGGATGTGGCACAGCTCTCAGGGAAAGGAATGAGTTAGTAAACGCCTGGGAGAGATCACAGTTCTTGGAGTCATCAATTTGGGGTTGCCCTCCTGTGGTGAACACCCAGCATGACACACACATTTTATTAGAAGGACCATTATGTGCAAGAAACAAGTGGTAAACAGATGACAGTGTAGCTGCAGTTAGGAGCTAGAAAAAGAGAAAATGTGTTCCGTCATTGATTCGAAAGAGAGGTTGAATAGCTGAAAATGCATGCGTGCGTAGGACGTGCTGCCATGCAAGGCTAGTGTGTTATTGCGTTGTTCTTGGTATAGGCCCTGAAAGAACAGAGTTAAAATGTTTTGAGTCTAAGGTAGGCCACTGAATTTTAACGCTGTGTAATTTATTAGCTGTAAATTCCAAGATATGGCACAGTTACTGTACATTCACATTGATCCAGAAAAAAGGCAGCTCCCTGCTCTGTTTTAACACAAGGGTCAGGGGGGTGAGGGGCCACACGAGGAATGTTTCCTAGGTGTGTACAAGACAGCCATGCTGTGGCGAGTCAACATGAGTGGCTTCATTTATGTTTCCAGCCCAGGGATTTCCATTGTGTTTTGTTTGGTTAACCATGCTGCTAACGTAGCCTGTTCTACCTTATCACCAATTCTACCACCAGTGTGTCAGCAATGATAGATAAAACAAAACAGAAAAACACAGGTTAGCATTCAGTACTAATGATAATGCATGGTGTGTCATTATGGTGCATTAATTGTGACCCAAATTTGAAAGTGAATAGCAATGAATGCTCATGCTAACAAGGTAAACAAAAGCCTTCTTCCTTTGGGCGTCCACATCCTGATCGTCCCCCGTACATGATTAATCAACACAGCACCTTTGCTGGATGATGTCGCTGTCTGGCGTGGTGAAAGTTGAATCAGATCCAACTTTTTCATCGCACAGGGTTGCGTCATTTTGCTGGAGCCCCCTGGAGTGCTGGTGCTGGCTGCGGGGAACACAATCCCCCATAGAAATGAATGAAGACGGCTGCGTTTTTTCACAGTCTTACTCATCCACTCAGTTCAGTCTCCAGCATTTGCTGAAATGTACAAGCTAGATTTTCCCAGAGCAGCCCTACACTTCTTTCAGAAGAGCGTTACCTAGGCAACATGTTCTGTCCCTTTGTCCAGCAACATCTGACCAATGGCATATGTAACATGGGGCAGAGTTATTCTCTGCTTTGTGGAGAGCTCTGGCTGTCTCTGTCCTGACTGTGGGGATACAGAACAGAACACTCTGTAAGTGAAGCGTGAGTGTGTGGGCTGAGCTTCTCTCTAGGCACAGTCGGTGGTGAGCAAGCCTTTCTACAGTAGCTGTAGAAAAGAAACATCAGACACAGCATCAAAACAAATGTGCAAGGCTGGATTGAACAGAGTTTGTGCTGAAGTGCACGCTTCTGTGTGTGATTGTGTGGGTGGATGCACTGGGAATGAGGGTCCTTGACTGCAGAGGCCGTGTCAAACGGGTGGCTGAGTTTTAAAGCTGACACTCAGGAAGTGGCCTTATAATCATTTAGTAGCAAGAAAATGAAAAATCAATAATACAGACAGTTGTCACCCATGATTAAGCTGTTTAAATGATATGAGAAATAAACACACACACACAATCCATTATCACCTTGTGGTGAGGGCAAATACGTGGGTTTAAAGAACACTCCAGCCTCACAAAGCCACTTTGACATCAGTGCGAGTTAAAATGATCACCACACACTCTAATAACTACTTGGCAATGTGGTCCTTAATACCTCACACAGTACCTAACTCCCACTGACTATGCTTTGACCTAATTGGAACCTGTTCTCATGGACAAAAACACCCCTCTCTATATGATATAAGGTGATGTTTTTCTTTGCATTGTCTCAATCTCTGCTGTGGTCTCTGAGCTCGCACTGAGTTGCAACCTTATTTAAAATTTATTTTTGTGTGTGCCCTTCTTTAGCCTAAGAAGGCTTTTGCATTGACACACTTACGGTTGAAGGTGGATTGTGTTCAATATTTTGTCACCCTTTTTAATGGCCTTTTGTGGGTGCTTTGAAAAGATGGTGCACTTTGTCTTCTCTAACTGATCAGCATATGTACTTTAGTCCAGACTGAACAGGCACAGTATACTGTACCTGCAAATAAAATGAGGCTCCCCACTGAGTTGCAGTACACAAAAAGCCAGTTCAGAGTTAATTCAGTTGCCTTTGCCTTTAAACTGTATTGACTGCAGTCGACTGTCTGTACCACAGCCATATCCTCCATTATTCCAATGAAAACACGATGTCTCAGCTGTTGAAGTCATTCTCATTTCTTCTCAGCTCAGTTCATTTCCCGTGTTTACTGGACTTCAAATAGTGAACCCTGCCCCATAGCGCTGTCCAGGAACTGAGAGTTTTGACATATTTCCTTCCATTTCCCACACATTTGTGCATTCTTTTAACCTGATGTACACTATTATGCTGTCTCTGCTGAATCTCTGACTGCATACTGGATATAACCTCAGCTTGTTTGTCCTCGGATTTGTAAGACTTTAAGGCAGGCTGAAGCATGCATAAACTGTCTCCCTTTTTTACCCCTGTGAAACATGAAATTGAGGGTTATTTTTAACCAACTTTGAGAAGGCTTTTGTCTCATTGGCTTTGGAATGAGAGGAGCTTTCTAGGGGATGGATGAGCATGCAGGGCCTCTGAGCTGTGTTGTTTTCTCCAGGCACACTATGAAGGGAATAAGTGTCTGGCCACCCCACCCCTTCAAATTAGGGATGCTTATAGGGGAGCTGAGTCTTCCACTCACACCAAGCAGTGGTTGGAGTGGTGAGTGAAGTAGAAACTGCCTGGTGTATGTATGTGTTTGTGCTACAGTGGAGAGAAGAAGTTGACTTTAGAGGGGAAATGGTACAGAATAAATGTGGTGTTTGTCTTATCAACATGAGCTGTGACCATGTAAGTCTTCCATGTTGAATTACTGTGGGGTTGTTTACCAAGTGTGAGACCTGGGTAAGACATGAGTTGGTTTTGCAGAATGAGTCTTCTTTAACCCTTACCCTTCCTTATGGCTCCAGTAGGAACTGATCTGCTGGAATGTAAACAATCATGGATTACAGTGGGATCACTGTTCCCCTTGCACAAAGCCACAAAACCATGGGAACAGCCATTCATACAGCTTGTACTCATCAGGGTCTACAATACTGTAACTGCCACTCAACCTAATGGCAATCCTACCGCCCAAAGCTGTTGCCTAGTATAGTGTATTTATAAAGAACATTTACTTGTTTTTGATTTCATGCACAGGCCATGGCCCTTTCTGTTGTTTGCTGGGGGAAGATGACCACAATGAGCCTCAGTGGGAGGATGCAACACGTAGGGCATTTCATTATCCTCTCCAGTTTTTCTGAACTACTGTACGGGTGTTGTGACCTACAAGTAGGAGAAGAAATGCAGTGACAAAGGGCTCAGCAGCTTTCCCACCCATGAACACAGACTTACTAGTGTTTTGGTCAAAGAAACCAAAGTCTTATTCTAATATCTGCTGAATCCCGTACCTTTTTTATGGAGTTATGCCAGCATGCATTTGTTCTGTATTGAAACACAAAAGATAAACTGATAGGGGTAGCTTCACCCTAGCTGCACCCTCCCCCAGCCCTCCAAATGATTTGGGAGTGATAAGGACTGCAGTGCACAGGAAATTGCATGTTTTGAATTGGCATGAATTCATGGTGCTGGAAAAAAGCTCCTCTTGTCTTGTCTATTCTAACCAAATACCATGTCTGTCTGTCAGATCTCTGTCAACAGCACATAACAGATTTGGCTATAGCTTCCAGAAAAATCAGACCTCCAGTGATCTCCTGTCCTTGTGTAGGCTGACGGTTCTTATCCTCCAGCTAACACTGATCACTAACTAAGGGCCCTGCTGTCCTCTACGTGACCTGATATGTATGTTCACTTTCCAGCTGAGTGCTGTGCTTTCTGAGGTAAAAACAAGTTTACCATTAGCAGAAGAGTATGATTAAGCTGAATGCAATGAAAGGTCTTAAAACTTGAAAACAACTCGGGGGGGGGGGGCATATTAAAATGGGACTGAGTTCACTGAAATGTATTGATCTCGAAATTCATTAAAAATTGGTTTAAATCAGGTGCTTGGGAAAACGGCTCACCTCAATAAGTAGGCTTTTGTCTTATCTGTACATATTAAAACACGTTCACCTTTCACAACATATCTGACTATAAGGTTCTACTTTGATCAGCAGCTGTAGGTAGTAAGCATAAGGAGACAGTCCTTCTGTTCAACCTTCTGACCTATTATTACACTGGTGTTCACTGCTGCGTGAGACTGTGGACAGGATCATTTAACACAGGGTACTAGTTGTGTCAGCACCTTGAGTATACTATATGGCTTACAGTAAAGGCATAGTACTGTCTTATAAGGTGTCAGTTTTCTGTTGACATGGGTTTCCAAGTCATGGTAAACTTGTAGTCTTTAAAATTTCTCTTGGAGAATATGATTGCCATGTGGGTAGCGGTGGGCAATATGACAAATATAGTTTGACAATTTTTATTTATTTATTTTTGGTCAGGCAGGATCACAATCTTATCACAGTTATTTTTCATGTTGGTTTTTAAGACTATTTTGCTAGCAACCAAGCTTATTTCCTAATTTAAAAAAAAACAACCCTATAAAGTAACAACTTAATAGAAAAAAGAAGAATAACAGACCATTCAACAGTGACTAGACTATAAATCAGTTGTTGTAGTTGTTTTGGAGTACTACAGCAGCAGAATGGTCTTGTTGGAAAAATATTTGCGTTTGGGTATCTTGTACTGCAGATTGACTATTGTGAAACCCAAATTTTTCCACCAGTTTTTTTTTCTTTCAGGAGTCATATCATTGACCTGGTAAAATGTCATATTGCACACCCCTACATGTGGGGTTGACCTAAATTCTTGATGGAGGTCCACTGTTTTGCCACGGTGAGAAGCCCCTAAAAGGATGTCTTTCTATCATCCTTTTTTGTAGCCTCCTTCATTTTCTTGTTCTTTTTAATGATTTCCAGCCACTTGCTATTCAGAAAAAAGGCTGGCTTCAGGAGGCTTTGGCTAAACCAGTGTCCACTCTCACTTGCATGGTCCTCAGTTTTACTTTCCCATTAGTCAGTCCAGTTCACTCTGCCTTCTTTTCACCTCCTCACTTTGTCTTCTTCTGCCACTCTCGTATCTCTGTCTTTCATTCCAGTTCTCCCTGGCCAATAAATCATTTGTGTTGGGAGAGAGCAGCCCAGTAGTATTGTGTAACCTGTCTACCCCAAGCCCTCCCTTGTTTATAAAGCCAAACATGGCCTGATGGAGGGCTGGGGAGTGGGGGTGGGGGGCAGTTAAAAACAGACTGAAATTTAATAAGATGAAAACAATTGAAGATTGCTTATATAAACACAGTAATTATGAAATGGGGACAATATTTGGCCAATTTGCAGATAAACAGAAGAATCAAAACTGGAAAATGATTAAGCCATCTTGTCTGCCTTTCAGCTACTCCTGTACACAGCAACGTACTGTGTTCAGCTAATAGCACATCTTTGTCAAGCAAGATTATGTTGAAGGTGCTAAATATGAGCATAATGGAACCAGAATACTTGATGTAAATCCTTTCACTTGCACCGGATACATTTTTCTTCAGTCATTGATCTTGTTGAACCTTTTATGCTTTTTAGTACTGGCCAAATACTATGTGTAGAAATAATCATTAAACTCTTATGAAACACTGCTCGGTAGTATTCTTAGACTTGTTATATTTTTGTTTAGTTTCCTTGGTTTCAACCACAATTGTGTTAATTATATACTGTTATTGATTATTTTTATTATTTGATTAACTGTTAACATCTGATGCATTCAAGGAGTGTGAAATGAATACCTGCCTTGTTTTTTAGAGAAACTTGTATATTCAAGAAAGCCTTTGGGTATTAGTATGGAACCATGATTTTTTTTTTCTTTGAGTAGTAGCTTTGGAATTTTGAATGTTAACCATTCCTAAAATGTACAAAGAAATCTGGATCTTACATTTAGCCCCAAAGGTTTTGTTACCTGAGGAATTCTCCCTCAGCTCTTTGAATATCAGGTTCAGTGCTATCCAGAAGATGTTGGTGTGTATGAAGCTGCTCTTCAGTCCTGTGGAAAAAAGGCTAGGTCTAAAACTGAGGTATTAGTTGAATTCCCAAAAGAACATTTTCCTATCCCTCCCCCATTTTCCTTTCCTTCTGCATCATGGGCTAATTTGTGTTGACTTAGGGAGGCTTTGGCAGATTTGTAGTCATTATCAAAGACCTGTTTGAAGCCTAGCTGCAACATCTCAATTGTGCTTCTATAGCAAAGCATATTTGTGCCTCTTGTCTGATTTGAAATAGTTTTCACTGGGAACCTGTGACTTGACCACAGCCGCAACATGTAATGGATGCCTGTTTGCCTTGGCCTACTTTCCAAAGTGCTGTGTCAGCTCTTTCTATGAGATACTACGGTAATCCATACACTGCTGTTCTAGGCCGCCTTGTTATCTTAAAATAACTTTTTTTTTGTTTGCAGTTAATACAAAAAATAAACTTATTGTAGAGCTGCAAATTTAGAATTTTTCTCTTGAAGTCAGTGACTGAATGGCACAGTTTTGTAGAAAACCATTTGATACTTTTAGAACAACAGGGATTAATGGTCTACACAGCAGACCAAGAAATAAATTTGCATTGCATAACTTTACAGCCTAAAGTGGGGCGTCAAAATTGAAATGATGCAAGTAGACAGAGGGTTCATTAATTACAGATAGAAAAGAGTGACGAAAGTAAGTAAAAAAAAAAAAAAAAAAAGTTGGTTTATAAATTTAAACCCAGTAATTGAACTGAGGATAGTCTGCTGTATAGTGTCAGGCAGTGCTAAGTGTGAGAGAGGAAAGAAGCAGCTTGGACAAATATTACAGGGAGTTGGTGGATAGCAAAAAAAAGGAAAACGTTACTAGTCAGGGAAACCACACATACAATAACTCTGCTTAGACAAAGTCTGAACAGCCAATGCAACATGACACAACTCGATTTGTAGCGTCTGTTTCTGCAGCCTGCCCTTCTACTGTCATGGCCCAGACACAGACTGATTTTTCACATTCTGCTGCCTGTGTCTAATTCATTGTTGTTACAGGCATTACATAAGACTATTTTCAAAGCTTGCATTACAGTGCTGTATGTTATGGCATAAGAAACAAATATGCCATAAATTAATCAATTTGCTATTCACACATTTTCCCTGTTGTATCTCCAATATCGATAGCACCAGCCTAGCCTCCATTTGAAAATGATCTGGCAATACTAGTGGAGAAAACAGCCTTCATCCTCCAACTCTTCTTCCTCTTCCTCCTCCTCTGCGTTCGTCGACTTCTGGCTCCTAACACAACATTAAACCACCCACATCCTCTCACCGTTCTCCATAATAAGAGCAGTACTCCTGCCACCTACAGTGTTCTCTGAAATATCTGGCACAAATATATGTGAAATGTGAGTGGTGTTTTGTGATATTTTTCTCAAGAATGTTGTATTAATACAGTGCTCTTGCATTTAGCCTTCATTGTAGCGGTCTTGCTGTGTAACAAAGCTTAGAGCAAATGCCTATATTGTAGCATTCATGTGAATGTCTTGAATGCATACCAGTGGGGTGAGGTGTATTTAAAAATGCCTGGAGGACTGTATTTGGCCCTGCAGCAGAGATGTTGGATATCCACCATCTGGCTTAGGTTGAGTTTTATAGTGCTATATGTTTAAAGTACAGGCAGGGGTTAGGGATGGTATTACAGCTGAGGCTAAGGTAAATATCACGTGATTATACTGTCTTAAAGTTGTCTAGATGCTAGGGTAAAATTACAGGGAATTAAAATTACAGACAACTGTGGACAATGAGGATTGTAACCTTGTCCATGACAGATATGTCGGCTCTAGTTCTTGGCCTGGTTGCTTTTGTGTGTCTGTGTTTGTATGATTCTTGTGCACCTAAGGAGAAGATAGCCTGTGTTTCATATTCCTCTCTAGCAAGACTAGAGGCGACTCTATCCATCTGGCAACTTAGGGCATTTCCTCACAGCTAGTTGTTGGCATGCTCACTGGTATCATAAATGCATGTTTACCTCTGTTTTCCTAAGTTACCAAGGAAAGATTTATTGCATAATTGCTGTTATTGATAATGAGCAGAGGATGTTGGACCGTGAAGAGACCTGATTCTAGGCCATGTTTTATGAGTCAGGATGAAGCGCTGCCAGTTCATCAGTTTTCTTCTTGGCTTCAGTGTCCTCAATGATCAAAGTTAAATGGCATTGGATGCAGGTTGAAAACAGTGCCTGAGGATCCTGCTGTTGCATGCCTGAAGACAAGTAATGTAACTTAACAAGTGAAATCATAGCATTTGAATTTGTCACCACACAAACTGTCACCTAATACCAAAAACAAATGTCTAATCAACTTACAGGTGTTAAGAACTAACTTGGTCATTGAACAGTGTTGCTGTCTTTCCATTCTAATAGGAAATGAATGAGAAATGAGATGAATGTATTGAAAAAGATGTTGCAGTACATTAGTTAAATGCCGTTCGTGCTTCTCTTCAGTGAGTCATTTTAACTGCACTCTGCTCTTCATGACTAGGAATGAGCCTGTCCAACCAAAAAATGTTGATGGCAGAGGAAGAGAATTTGCTTCATAACCAAAATTGAAAGTAGACCAGCCAGCCAGCTGCCAAAAGAAGCAAATATTTCCCCCCCTGTGTCATAAGGGAAAATGGGATGTTTTGCTAAGCTGCAGAATGGCCAAGAGTGAAGGAAGCCAAGGGCGCACAGGCATGCATGGAGCGTACTAATTATCATTTTCTAGACAAAGAGTTGGTTCCAAATGAAAAGTGTTGTAATGCTACACAATATCTGGACAAAGATCCCAAGACATGTGAATACCAAGGAGGGGTAAGGAGAGGAGAGATAAGCCCACACTATGCAGACCATGCATTGTAATACAGTGTTAAACTTGACAACAGTTGAGTTTAAAGCATCTTTGCCATGAAACTGGGACTGGTCTTTAGCAGGTCGTGGCCTTCCTGGGTAGGTAAATGGCCTCTGTTCACTTCTATTGCAAAGTCTTACTTTGAGTCCTTTAAAAAGAGTTTATTTTACATTTCATGCACAAAACTGTCTTGTAGTAGCAAAACGTCTTTTTAAAGGTTTTTACACTTGTACCGCCTGCTGGCTTAAACAGAATAAACTGTTTTGATTCAATTAAAAATGCTTTGGAATAATCTATTAAATACTTAATGCAACTTTTGACAACATTTCAGTTTAATATTTAAATTTTAGCTGAAAGCTTAAAAAAAAAAAAATCTGCTTTCATAATCATTTCAGTCATCACAGACTGGCATAGAGAAAGCAATCTTTTTCTGATTTGTCCCTGTCTCCTCTTGAGACTCTGCTCAATTATTCCCATTGAGACAGTATTCATACTATTGTCTGAATGGATTCAGAGACGAGAACAAGTTTATGCTGGCTTCATAATTTCCATGGTCTGATCACAAAGGAGGCACTTGTTTTGGTCTCTTGTCTCTTGGTCATTTCCTTGTTGAGGGTTAAGAGGAGGATTGGCTGTGTGGATTGTGGCAGCTAACAGTCCCACATTGTGTGAACCGGCGCTGCTTCACAAAGAGCCCGTTGTGAAGAGCATTGGCCTGGGTAGAAGAGACAGTTTGTAGACTAGGTGACAGAGAGGTGTAGGTTTGAGGGGGCTAGAGCCGCAGTGGACGGCCCAGCGTAGGGGCGTGTATTGGTGCTCAGCCGGTGCAGGGAGGGTGCACACGTGTGATAGGAGTCCCATGCTGCTTGCCACACAGCTGTAGTGCAATACTTCTACTGTACTCCCACACAACCCCCGCCTACTTCAAATAATCTCGCTCTCGCTCTCTCTTAGAGGTGAACAGCTGTATGAAAATAGGTTTTATAACCAGAGCTGATGTCAGGCCAGAGAATTCGATGCTGTGATTATGAAACTGGTTGCTTAAGTTGCTTGTACAGCTGTTCCCAGAATTACAGATTTTGCTGTTTATCCTCTTCTGAATCCAGCTCAAGGACAAGCCCATGTGTGGCGTACACTAGAACGTACACAGACAGATGACCGAGCAGTCCAGTGTCATAACCTGCAACCCCCCCCCGCTGTTCCCCTTGATCACCAGCTTGAGGCTGCGTCTCTCTTCTCTCACCCTCTATGGTCCCTTCTCTGTCTCCAAGCCTCCTTCCGCTCTCTGTGTCTGAGAGTGACAGGGCTCTCAGGTCAAGCTGATGCCAGTGTGTGTCTCCAGTCTGAAGCAGGCCTAGCTCCTCAGCCAGCTGTCTCTAGGTTTGTCTGGCTGTCTGTCAAGCCCGGCTGTTGCCCCAGCCTTTTCACTTTAGTCTTGAGCCCTTTCATGATGGACCATTTTAAAGCCACAGGCATAAGACTTGGGACCACAACATAATGATCAACTGAGTCATTACTCGTTACCATGGTCCAAGTTGCGAAGGTCATAGTGCCTGCTGTACCATGCTAGAAGTCTCCGACTTTTAGCTTACTCTTATCCTTAGACTAGCCTACTGTCTGCATTGCTCTAATGTGCTGTAACAAATTTTGTCACTATCCTTTTACAATGTAGACAGTGGTTGAAGAGTTGAGAATAAAAGTGACATTTAACAGTTCAGAAGTAAACCTGGTCTCTCATCTGCCCTCAGGGTGGGATTACCACAAACTGTTGACTTCTGTGTCCACATTAGAGGCCATCCATAGGCTTAAATTGCTCTGTAACTGACAAGCTATGGTTATTCAGCACTATTTGGGTTCTTGCATTAGATTTATTTGGTCACAAATTAAATTGAATGTGGTACCTTTTTTAATTTTGTTTCCAGCTCTGTCTCCTAATATATTCAAATTTACTGAGGGCTGTAATTTGTCATTTGTGGCTGTCCTGGTACTCATTGCTTAGAACCACTGCAGTATTTGTCTATAATTTTGTCTGCATGTGGATGTTAGGACCCAAAAGCTGTTCACTTGACTTCCTATGCCCAGTGTGCTCAGTTGCGCAATACTCATTTACCTCATTGAACAAATATAAATCCCTCCGTCAACATCAAGGCTGCCCCTATTGCTCAAGCAAGTCATTGTGAGGTCAGACAAAGCAATGTCAGTTTTCTAAGCTAGTATAATTTGTTATGGTAATAATGTGTACATATATTTTCATTCTTTTAAGTACTGTCTTTGTAAGAATGTTCTAATGCAGTTAGAAAAACATTTTGAAAAAGCTGCATGATTAGCACAACAGGTTCACTTGGAGTCATGCAGTAGTACGGGCTGTAACTACAGTACACTGTCTTATCTGTTGAGCTGTCATGTGTTTGTTCATTGTAAATGAGCCGTGCCTACACACAGCCACTGTGTGCTTACGCAAACCTGCATGTAAAACATTAAGTTGTACACAAAGTAGGTATTGTTCTGGAAGTGCTATGGTAATGTTATGTATGACTGACAGATGGTACCTGGTCAGTGTGCATTGCTGAGTTTACACGTCACACCTAGGCATCAGACAGATTAAACTCAAACCTGCTTGGTGAACCCATGAACTTGCGCTGTTTATAAGTCCTACGTGGCTGTGTAGATTGGGGCTGAGCACTAACATTATGATGTACCTATGCTATATTCACATTGGAAAGGCTACAAAGTGATTAAGCAAAACAAGGGTAGATGGCACATTTGGCACCTTTTTAACTCATCAAAAATGAGGTTTGATAGCATTAACCACTACTAAAAGTGCATCATTACTACTGTGTTGACTGTGGAACTTGGATTGAGTGGTTACTATACTGTACAATATCAAGCTGGGTCTGTCAGTCCAGAACAGTACCTGATTGTCTTGTCTAAGATCACATTATTGATAGGGGTGCTTTCTTTTACATAAAAAAAGCTTCATATAATGATGCAATTATGTAATTATTATATTTTAAGTGCTGCAACACATCTCAAATATTTAAATATTACGCAAAGCCCCAACAGGAACATTGGTCTATGTACAGACTGTTATCAGTGTGTGGTGTGCCAAACTTGGCATGAATATTGATGCTGGGGTGGATTGTGTGAGAAGACAGACGCACCATGTGGAGGGATATGTGGGCACGTCTGTTCACTGTGTCTCTGTTATGTCCTCCAGCCCAGCACTCTACCCCAGGGTACGATCAATATGAACCAGTGCTCTGACGTCATCGACGGAGAGTCCAGGACAGGTCAGAAGAACTCGCTGTGCATCTTGACCCCTGAAAAAGAGCACTTCATACGGGCTGAGTGTAAAGAAATCATCAACGGGTAAGATATAACAAGTAGGAATGTGATCGGTTAATGTAGCATTGACAAACAGTCTGCCATTATGTGAAAATCTAGCTTCAGGTGTGCAGAACAATTTGTGTTGCTCTGGTTTTTGTGCTGAGTGGAAAGGGATGACGGAGACTTGAACAAGGATGAATAGTTGTCCAACTGCTGTAGCAGCCAAGACTGGTCTGCCCCCTGTTGTCTCGTTTGAGCTGTGCTTGTCAGAGTTGTGATCCACTTTGCAGTGACAGTGCGCATTTGTGATTTCTTTTGTCTCCCTGTGTTCACAAAGCCCTATATGCTTGGATGCAAACCAAAATACATGATCCATAAGCCTCATTATACAGTTTTCTCCTGTGCCGTCTCCTCCTCCTCCTCCTTTCCTGGCTGTCACATACATATTATGGCTATTCTTAGGGAACTGTGACTCACAACACCCACTCTCTATTATGCTACCTGCTCTATCACTGTAGACCTCTCACTTCCCGGTCATTTGGTTTTCATGTGTTAGTCCCAGTCCATCACACACGTGGCCCCAACAAGGTCATTAACTGACAGCAGTGCAACAACCAGGATAATTTTTTTTTTTTTATGAATTTTTGTAAAACTTTTCCTGGTTATGTTTACTTCCTCACAAATGTCTTATGACTCATTCTGTTGCGTGGGCACTCATTCATTATAACTGCATCACATGTTTCTATTTATGACGGTTAGTGACACTCCACACCAAAGGCTTTCACTATTTGTGGGTGGAGTATGAAAAATAACACAAGTGTTGTGTACCATAGTGCTTGACTTTAATGTTCTAAATATAGTCAGAGGTCTGATTCACATGAGGAAGATTATTATTGTTGATGGGTGATTTCACATTACATTATTTAGATTTGAAGTCCATGTTAGTTTACTTACTGTGAATGTCACATCCATTATCCATACTGCTTATTCCTGAGTGTGGGGGGTGGGCTGCTGGCAATCCCAGCTGACATTGGGCGAGAGGCGGGGTCCACCCTGTACATGTCACCAGTCTATCACAGGGCTGACATGTAGACAACCACACACACCCACACTTACTCCTATGGGCAATTTAGATTTGCCAGTCAACCTAAGCTGCATGACGATGGACTGAGGGAGGAAGCCGGAATACACGGAGAGAACCCACGCAGGGACAGGGAGAACATGCAAACTCCACACAAAGTGCCCGGGCTCGAACCCGGGACCTTCTTGCTGTGATCAGTTTTTAGTCAACAAAAAAAACTTATTTATTTTAGTCGTCAGTAGATGTGTTGACAAAAACGTTGTGAACATTTTGGTCTAGTTTTTATCAAGACCAAGAATAAGCATTTTAGTCAGACTTTGTCAAAGTGCTTCAAGGTGAGAATTCATGCAGATCATTTTGGCTGGATACATGCTTTACTTGTAGCAATTAATTAGATTAAAGTATCCTCATGATGCGCCTTTTAGTAAAGATCCTATTCTTAAAATCTTTACCAAGAGCAAAAACACAGCTTAAGTGATCAAGGAAAACAAAATGTGACCATACCGCTGTTTACAATGCTTTGTGTTTGACTCTTAGAGGATTATTAAAGTGTATTATTATTTTTATTTATTTATTTTTGCTGCAGAAAATATCAGAACAGTCAAGTATTGGTCCACTATGGTTGCAGGGTTTGTGTATCTGCATTTAGTGTTTCAAGAGCAACACTTTTTCACCATTCATAGGTGGCAGGAGGCTCTGACTGTATACCCAAGAACCAACAGGCAGAACCAGAAGAAAAAACGCAAGGTCGATCCACCCACTCACCAGGTAATGCACCAAATCACATTCTTCATGATAAAGGGCTTTTACTGGCATTGCTCAGTCTGAGTGAGGTAAGAATACTGAGCAGTCAAACTCGGGTAAAGGTCCTGATTTCTTTTCTTTGTGTATGGGTGAAGTCTTGAATGTTTTGTGATGATGGCAAAGTCGGACCAGGGGACTCCTAACACAGAATAATTAATTTTATGATATCTAGGTTACTCTATACCAGGGGTGTCAAACTCAATCGCACAGGGGGACAAAACTCAAAGCACACTTTAGGTCGCGGGCCGAACAGGATAAACATTTATTGAACAGACTAAAACTAAACTTTTTTTTTTTTTTTTTTACATAAATATGAATCGAAACAGACAGGATACAATATTATTCCAAAATAAATAAACTTGAACTTAAAATAAGCAACCATATTTCTGCTAAGACTTACATTTACAAACACCTTCTTTTTGTCTGGACACAAGACGTCGCACACTTTCATCATACAGCTCTTCAGAAACTCTCCCTCGGTAAATGTCCGGGCTGATTTTCTCCTCTGCAGCAATAAAACTTGCTTTCACAGCAGCTTCACTGTGTGATTTCGCTGTGATGTCAGATTCCTCTTCAACTCCTCTACCTTCTGTAGCTTCTACTCTTCATTCACGTTTTTCAGCTTGTCCTGATGTTTTGTCTCGTAGTCCCGTCTTAGGTTATATTCCTTAATTACAGCCACATTAGCTCCACAAATAAGACACACAGGTTTACCGACAATGTCAGTAAACATATACTCAGCCTCCCACCGGTTTAGAAAGGCTCTGTTTTCAGAATCAACTTTTCTCTTGGCCATTGTTAGGGGTTAGCTTTGACTTGAAATTAGGGCGGTATACATCAACAGACGCTTGATTGATCTGACGTAATTGACGCAGGAAAGATCTCAGGTAACCTATCGTTCGGTAAGGCAGCTGTTGTGCCGCATTATGGGATTTGTTGTGTGTTATCGGCACTTCATATCGCCGGGCCATTAAAAAAAGATGTATAAAATGATCTCACATGCCGGATGTAATTGTACGCCGGTTCGGATGTGGCCCGTGAGCCTTGAGGTTTGACGCATGTGCTCTATACCTAAGGACAGCATGTGCCATGAAAGTATGCAGGACTGAGGCATTACATTCCAGTCAAACTACACAATCTGTTTTCCCCTCAGAGATGAGATGTATTGTTTTTTTTGTTTTGTTTTGTTTTGTTTTGGTTTTTTTTAATTGATGCTGTTAAAAGAAGTTGGATTGAGGACGTTCGGGGAGGCGACATTGGTGCAGTGGGTAGAGTAGTAGTCTCCCAACCAGAAGGTTGGAAGTTTGAATCTCTGTGCCTGCAGTCCACATGTTGAAGTGTCCTTGGGCAAGACACTGAACCCCACTGTTGCCCATGATGGCGGCGTGTATGCACGCAGCAGCCCGAGACCAGTACCTCATGTTATCCCTGTTCTTATCATTACAGTGCTGCTAAAATGACTCAAATCCTCACAATGTCTGAGGGATCCCACAAATATTTTCTAATTTTTATACCATAACCACCTCAAGCCCCAGACTTAACATGCCACATGTTTGAGTTTACGAGACCTTAAAGGCGAAATACTACTGAATTCTCAGTAGTACTGTTCATTAGGTGACTTTGAACAGTGATTGCTTTGTAAAAGGTCAAAGTGTTTATTTTGTCATATGCACAGTTAGGAAACGTGTTTCCCTGTACAATGAAATTCTTACTTTGCCGTCCACATGAATGCCACAAAATACAAATGAAATATAAAGTAGATGAATAAGTAACACAAAATCTAACACACTTTAAGCAGCAACAAAGCATACATTCTGTTCTATTCTTATATATTTTTTATTATATTGCTGCATCTGTTGCTGCTTAAAGTGTCTTAGATTGTGTGTTATTTATCTACTTTATATTTCATTTGTGTTTTGTGGCATTCATGTGGACAGCAAAGTAAGAATTTCATTGTACAGGGAAACACGTCAGCCTTCTTGATCAGCTGTGTGGTGTTAAGTGTCCAAGTGAGGTCCTCACAGATGTGGACACCCAGGTATTTGAAGCTGCTCACCCTCTCCACTTCGAGCCCCCAGATGAACAGTGGCTGATGAGATCTCCTCTCCCTCCTCATGTCCACTATCATCTCCTTCGTCTTGTCCGTGTTGAGGCTGAGATCATTGTCCTTGCACCATGACACCAGACTGGCCACCTCCCTCCTGTAGGCTGCTTCGTCTCCACCAGTGATGCGACCTATTACTGCAGTGTCGTCCGCAAACTTTAGGATGATGTTGTCTTTGTGGAGGCGACACAGTCGCGGGTGAACAGGGTGTAGAGGATGGGACTGAGGACACATCCCTGTGGGGTGCCAGTGTTTGTAACAGTGCTGGCTGAAATCCTATTACCAGAAGGGCCAGAAGAAACAGAAATTCCAGAAATTCCACAGCAATACAGTGTCTACAGTGAATCTAGAAAGAATAAGGAAAACGGATCAAATTATGTTAACTATAGCCACCAGTGTTGAACTAAAAATTGAATGATTTCATTACACAAACAGGCTCATTTAACGAGGGACAGCGGTGGCACAGTGATGACCTTGACTGTGTCCCATGTGACATCATCATTTATGTCTGGCTTTGTTTGTTCCTGTATTCATCAACAGTACTTTGCTGTGTAGATAAGTGTACCTGCTATGTTCTCCATTTTTGGCATACTTAGAGTAGGGTTGACAAAGTGTGCGGTCGAGTGTGCTTTCACTGCTTGTCTCATGCTAGTTGCTATCATCGTCATCTGGGCTGTTTGGTTGTTTTGGGTTGAAAACATGATAAAGATTATCCCAGTTAAATGTGTTAAGGGTCACATTTTCCATACATGTTCTCAGAATTTCTATTCCTCCTACTTTAAATAAAAGTATTCATATCCTCAGACTGTTGTAAATCAGCACAGTAACATGTTTGCCTTGTGGGTAGTGCTGCTTTGTTGAAGCACCTCACCCAGAGTCCACTAGTGACACAAAACGTCGTTTCCTATCTCGTACTGTAACTGAAAGGAAGGAGAAGTAGTTCATAGTAGTTCATACTTTGAGATTGTGTTGTATCTGTAATCCCATTTTATTTATGTTATAGTTCTTTAAAGGATTTTTGTGATTGGCAGGATGGAGTTACTCCAAGCCAGTGTTTTTCTACTGAAGACTTGAATGGACACCCAGTGAGTCTAACTTGGCCAAACTTTTTATCCTGCTTCACCTTTAAAAAAAATGCCTGGCTTTAAATCAGCCCTTGTAAATGATATTTATTGGCAGCCAAACCAATCCAGGTGAAGGATGAAAGAAGGGACATGATTTTTGCTTCTCGCTCTCTTGCTCTTTCTCTCTGATACTGAAAGAATGATTTTGCATTTTTTAAAATTCTCTTAAGCACAACAGCATGTTTGTGGGTAGGCTGGCTGAAAAGCTGTTAATGGGTTTACTTGCTCTTATCTAAAGTGATTTATTTATTTTTTTGTGGGTCTGCTGATCACTAAAAGACTTCTGGTAAGTAGGGGTGATATCAGACTTTGAACATAACAGCAATAAGTGCTTAATTTGTTTTGCACTTTACATTATTCAATCAAATTGTTATTTTTGTTTTCTGTATCCCTCAATTAAACAGGTGTTTGGCTTGAATGACTCTTGACTTGACAAGCTGTCCTTCGTTTCCTCCTTTCCCAGAATGCCATTTTACAGTTGATGAAAGAAATTCATTTGTTTTGTCACGTACTGTATTTATCTGATGCATAGACATAAAAATCTAACAAGTTAAAAGAAAATTAAAACATGGACAGACCAGTGGTGTAATATCATGATGCACTCTTCTCTCCAGGTGAGAAGAAGAATGTTGATTTTACTGAATAACGTAATGTCAAACAGAGGGAGGAACTAATAATTAAGATAACTTGATATAATGGCAATGGGTAGTGGTAGCTACAGTTGAGAGCATTTAGTCATGCACATCAAGAATTCAGATATATTAAGATATTTTAAATCATTGTTACTTTTCAGTGTTTAATGTCCTTGAATTCTTTCCTTCTCATATTCCTTTTTGTAGTCTCTGTGTGACCTTACGTCTCATTATGTCCTTTCCTCTTCATATCTACTCGTTCCAACCCAAACCTCTACCCAGGAGCCAGGCCCTGCCAAGGTGACGGTGACCAGTGGGGGCAGCATCCCCTGCCTACCCAGCAGTATTGCCAGTGCAGAGCGTGTCCCGATGAGCCGTGCCACTCTGTGGCAAGAGGAGAGCCGCTGGAGCAGGGCTACCATCCCGTGCAGCCGCAGCACCTCCTGCCTCAGCCAGCTGAGCCAGAGCCAGCCAGACTCCAATATCACTACTCAAGATGGTGTGGACTAAGAAGAGAGAGTGCAAATTTGTTAACATCCTCTGTATATGCTTCTGCTTTTGTTTCACTCTTAGAAAAGGATAACTAGGTGATTTTTTAGAAACTGTTCTCTAGTCACAGCTAGATAAAGGCTGCAATGACTTGGGCTAATGCATAAACCTGTTCAGGCACTCGACCATCACTCTTAACTCTCAGGGAAAATAGTGATTTGTCATTATACATATCTGTTGTATAGTATACAACAGATATGTATGTCGTCTCCCCTCCCCCCATGACACACACACTCACACTATTGTACATGCAATCTATTTTGGGTGTTTTATATTATTGGCACTGTCCTTGTTTCAGATGGCAGCACTGTGAGCACTGGACGCAAGATACGAGTGGAGAGTGGTTACTTTTCCCTGGAGAAGACCAAGTCAGAACCTTCTCCACAGTCTACTCAGCATTCCCAGCCACCCCAGCATCTGCCCCTGTCCTCTTCAGCCTTGTCCTTATCATCAGGAGTGCAAAATCCCAGGTACAACTCTGAGTCAGAACCCCAAGCTTCCCTTTATCAGTCCTCCCAAGATCCTCTTCCTTCTCCAGGTGCACTTATTTCCCCCAGCTACTCCACTATCAGCTCCTCCCAGAGCTCGCTGGACTCTGAACCCAGCAGCACAACGCCCACCTGGGAGGGACACAGTGTGGGTGGAGGGTCCACTGCTAGTGTCCCTGGAAGAGGCAGAGTGGGCCGTGCTGGCAGGGAGTATGTAGTGCTGTCAGATGTGCCACGGGCTCGCAGGCTAAGTTACCGAGAAGCATTTCGCTCTGAGAAAAAGTGTCAAGAGCTGAGGACACGGACACGGAGTCCTGGCAGAGAGGAGGTGGCTCGGCTGTTTGGAGAGGAGCGCAGGTGAGAGGTTATGGATCAGTGTCATGCTTGGCATACTGCACAAAAGATTAGAGATTTTCAACTTTTTGGATCTGCTTTCAAAGATGTGGATATTAAACACATATTTACATAGAAGCATACAGGCATGTGAAAAAATTAGGACACCCTTTGAAAGCGTGTGTATTTTGTAACATTTTTTAATCTCAATTTTAACATTGTAGAGAGATTAATACAACTAAACAAGTAAAACTGAAGAAAAGTCTTTTCAAGATCTTCTGTAAATGTAAACAAAAATGCCTATTCTAACTGAGGAAAAAGATAGCTAGTGTTGCCTCCTTTGGCTGAAATAACTGCAGTGAGACGGTTCTTGTAGCCATCTACCAGTCTCTGACATCGGTCTGAGGAAATTTTACCCCACTCCTCAATGCAGGATTGTTTCAGCTGTGAGATGTTTGAGGGGTTTCTTGCATGTACAGCCCTTTTCAAGTCACCCCACAGCATCTCAATGGGATTCAGGTCTGGACTTTGACTCGGCCATTCCAGGACTCTCCATTTCTTCTTTTTCAGCCAGTCTTTGGTTGATTTACTAGTATGTTTTGGGTCATTGTCATGTTGCATGGTCCAGTTCCGCTTCAGCTTTAATTTTCTAACCGATGGTCTCACATGTTCTTCAAGCACCTTCTGATACACAGTAGAATTCATGGTGGATTCTATGATGGTGAGCTGACCAGGTCCTGCTGCAGCAAAGCAGCCCCAAACCATGACACTTCCACCTCCATGCTTCACAGTTGGTATGAGGTTCTTTTCCTGGAATGCTGTGTTTGGTTTACGCCAAACATGTCCTCTGCTCTGGTGTCCAAATAATTCAATTTTGGACTCATCTGTCCAAAGAACATTATTCCAGAAGTCCTGGTCTTTGTCAACATTCTCTCTGGCAAATGTCAGTCTGGCCTTGATGTTTCTCTTAGAGAGCAAAGGTTTCCTCCTTGCACGCCTCCCATGCAAGTTAAACTTGTGCAGTCTCTTTCTGATTGTAGAGGCATGCACTTCTACATCAACAGTAGCCAAAGCCTGCTGTAGGTCTCGAGATGACATTTTAGGGTTTTTGGAGACCTCTTTTAGCATCTTGCGGTCTGCTCTGGGGGTGAACTTGCTGGGGCGACCAGACCTGGGCTATTTCGCTCACACCATGGTGCTCACTCTCACTTCAACAGTCAGGAGCACACCAAACTAAATGTCTGAGGTTTAGATAGAGCAAGCCTCATTCAAAATGCTGAGTAACGATCTACTAATTATGTGCACTTGGTGTGATATACCTGTGTGTGTGATTTGAGCCATTTTAAGAGGGCATACATGTGAGGGTGTGCTGTCTTTTTCCTCAGCTAGAATAGGCATTTTTGTAGAATTACATTTACAGAAGATCTTGAAAAGACTTTTCTTCAGTTTTACTTTAGCTGTTACTTTAATCTCTGTATTGTTAAAATTGAGATTAAATAACCATATATTAAAAATGTTACAAAATACACATGCTTTCAAATGGTGTCCTAATTTTTTCACATGACTGTAAGTGCAGATTTACTTGACTATAGATGATGATTGCAGACATGATTTAAAAATCACTGAGCTACTGGTTGTTGGTCCTTTTGTATAAACCTAAAGTTAGCATGCCAAGTAATCTATTATGTGAAGTTCATGCATTTCTTAAAACATGCAGCATTTTAGATTTTTAGCATCATCCTGTGATGCCCTCTCTGTTGAGCATCTTTTGCTGTCGCTGCCTACCCTAGCTTACCAGTGGTTTGCCAGTAATGGTTATGGGGGTTTAAATGCATGAGTTACTTTCTCTTTCTATCTTTTGCTCTTGCTACTTTGCTAGTTGTTGTTTCAATCTTTTCCAGGGGCTTCTGAACAGAGCTTCTCAGAGCTAATGCTCAACCAGCCCTTCCATCCCTGTCCCAATGCTGTTCCCTGCTGGTCACCGCTGAGTCCTGCTTTCTATCATTTCATCTCTGCGCTTCCTGGAAGCATACACTGTTCTATCAGATATTGACTGTATATACTGTACATAATCTCACATGCTGATGGTTGGTTATACATACTGTGTACAGTTCAGTGTTTGCTCCTTTCTCCTGCAGTCACATACACATTAACAAGTGTAGTGCTTTAAGTTAACACTGCCATAGCAGCTACTTCTGCACTTTGTTTAATCCACCATCCTAGTCATTTTCATTTACTTAAGTGTAATCTTTCATCAAATAACACTACTCTTTATTCTTGGGTGTATCTTTTGAATGTTCTTTTTGGGGATATTCTTTATGAAAGGGGCTTAATTTAGAATGATGTCCACAATCAAACTTTGTACTTATTGTCTGTGGATGCTGTCAGTAATAGCAGCATTGAACTCTGCACACAAGAAACAAAGTACTTGGATCTATTATGGAAATAAATTTGCTTTCATGTCATGGCTTGGTCTTTTTTTTCTATGCTAACTGATTTGCCACCCTTTGAGGATGACATGCTGTATCACTGTTTTTTTTTGAAGACTACTCCTTTTATTTTACCAGTTTTTAATACTGCAAAATACATTTTTTTTAAACAATGGCAAGGATATTAAACTTTTAATCCAGTCAGGCTTCTCTCTTGAGTGAAATACTGTTATGTACCGAGTACTTCTTTAAAAGTAATAGTCTTGTGCCTTTTAGGCGCTCTCAAATCATCGGCCGGTTTGAAGAGGGTCAACATGTAGAGCGTATGGACACAAGCAGCTCCACTGAGCCCTCTTCTACCACCATGCTAATCCCGAGACAAGGCCGCAGCGAGAGACGCTACCTAGCTAACAAACATGTATGCTCTTTCTTTTATTAGTTATAAAAACTAAATCCAAAAAGATTTCAAATATTTATAATTCACTGAATAGTTTACGTACTCTATACAATGAGAGGGACATGGTCTTTATACCTTGAACTGCTTCTAATTTGTAATCCTAATTTTATATTAATAGGAGATGTCACTGGATGCAGGAAAGGACCGCTTCGTCCATGATGTTTCTAGCTCTGCTTTTGCCAACTTAAGAAGAGCCAAGTCACTGGACCGCAGAGGCAGCGAGTCCTCAATGACTGTGAGTATTGGTAGTACTTTTGAGAGTAGCTGTAACCAATGGACTACAAAATCATTTGAGGGTCTCGAGTGCAGAGATCCCGCACCACCCTCCCACACATGAAGACAGCTAATTTAGTTTTATGTAATAGTTTTATGAAACTTTTTTATTTTAGGGAGTGTCATTATAGGAATAAAATATTTAAATGAATTTGTGAATAACCCCTTATTTTTTTTAATACAAGTAACATGATTTATTATTGGTCTTGTTATGAAAGCAAATAAGAATTTATATACACATAAATATATATTTACACACACACAAATAAATAGCATAGTATGCATCCTTTTTGTAATGTGCACTGTTCAGGAGAATGATGGTATGCACTGCTCAGTCATAAAAATTGTACATAATGTAACTTCATTTATGTACCCACCCAAACGGCATTACTGGACTTGTTTCCATTACTCTTAACAAGTGAGTAAAGTAGTTCTGAGGCCTGACTCCTATCAGTCTGACAACCTGCTGCTGATCTGAGGTATGCTCAGAGCTCACTACAGCATTGATCCAGTCAGCCTGTGGTTGGTCTGTCTAGCTGAGCTGCAGCTGCCAGGACCCCCACCCACTCAAACATGCGCGCACACACACATTCGT
Source organism: Monopterus albus (assembly GCF_001952655.1). NCBI lineage: Eukaryota > Metazoa > Chordata > Actinopteri > Synbranchiformes > Synbranchidae > Monopterus > Monopterus albus. The sequence continues at coordinate 908,455 of NW_018127956.1, forward strand.
ATATCCACCACTGCTGCCACTGCTACTGATGATTATAAATAGCACAGAAGCAACCGCAGTTGTGTGTGTGTGAACCCTGGGACAGACGAAAAGAAATAGATTGTCAACATATGAAGTGAAGGCAGTTAGCCATCAGAATGACTCTCTGCCAGGCGATGACACCACACCTGATGAAGCTCAACAAAAACAAGGTATTGTCGATTTGAGCAGAAGCCATATTCAAGGCAAATGATTTAGACTCTATAAACAGACTTTGAGCTTGGTTTCACTGAGCAGCAGTTTGTGTTTCACAGGGAAAGTTCGGCTCCCGCCAGTCGGTCTCTTTAGCTTGAGTCTCGTATAGGTACATATAATTCTTGAGCTGAGGTGGTGATCTAAATGTAAACAAATGCACATAAATGCATCAGTCATGAGGGAGATTTTATTTATTCTGATTGCATCAGTGATGTAATAATTTCAAATGGTGACAAATTTGTACAAATCATTATTATTATTAATCTAGTTGTCCATAATATCACATCACTCTGGTTTGTTGCAGCCAGATCTGCTGAACTTCAAAAAAGGATGGATGACCAAGCTGTATGAAGATGGAATGGTAATTTGTAATCATTATTAGGATTAAGTGACCATCTGCTTCTTCCTCGTACTGAAGTAATATATTATATGCATAGAGTAGTAGTATGTTGTCTTTTTGTCCTCTTAGTGGAAAAAACACTGGTTTGTACTGACAGACCAGAGTCTGAGGTACTACAAGGACTCCATAGCTGAGGAGGTAGGGCTTCTCTTCAAAGTGATTGTAAAATTTGCTTGATTATTTGTGAAGTAATGGGCCATAAACAATTTTTTTTTTTTTTTTTTTTTTTTACTTAGGAATCAGAACTGGATGGTGAGATTGACCTTTCCACATGCTATGATGTCAAAGAATACCCAGTCCAGAGAAATTATGGCTTCCAAATCCTGGTGAGTGTTGACTGTTCATGTCATAGAATGTCCTGTGTCATTAATCACCAGTAAAGATGAAACTCATTGTCTACAAGTTTAGCTCTGCTGTCTCCTGACAGTCTATAAACAGCCTTGGACACCATGTGGTGCAACTTTAGGTATCAGGTTTTACAATTTCTCTTTTTGAACCGGTTCTTTGTCTGTCATAAAAGATGTCACTTGACTGATCATCTGTCTGTGAAAGGATGACATCATGGTGATCTAAATCTGCTACAGCCACTGGCAGCACTGCTTGGCTCTGAACCAAAGTGCCCACCATCAACATGTTTACAACTTAACCTCTTATAAACAAAACCCCTATCCTTGTCCACAATTTCTCAGTAATACCTTTTAAAAACATTTTTATACACTGCAGTCTTCCTGTGAACCCAGCATGGATCCTGCTCCAAACCTAATGAGCTGGTGCTTTCTTTATATAATTGTTTGGCCATTAAACATTTTTAGCTCTTGTTGCTGGCAAAATATTTGCCGGATGTATATAGTGGCATGCAATGCAGTTTTTGTCCTTTAGATGTTGAGTTTCAGGGGGGGGGGGTTGTTCCTGTTATACATAAGATGAAAACTTCCCAAACTAATCCTATATGAGAACAGTAGCTACAATGGCATTTCCTTTGTTTATATTTCCTGAAACAGCTTCCCCAGAAAGTTATTTTCTGAAGGAAGTCAGAAATAGAGTAGTTGAGGGGATCGTTGTCTCTTTGGCTGAGAACAACACGGGTTTGGTGTCAAAGAATTAATAACCCCAGTATTTATATCTGCTCTCTCTGATGGTCGAACTGGAAAGGGCCGTTCTGTCATTAGCTTAGCTGCAGTGTAGAGTTGAACACAGCTAACCTTACTAAGTCTTTAATGGAATGTGTAGAACTGTCTTAATTGCCAGTAGAGGTCACTGTATATGGGGATAAAGTTAAATTCATTGCATTCAAAATAAAGCTGAATTATAATGATTTAATGTTCAACACATGCTTCTAAAAGTTGATATGTTGATAATGTAGGGCATTAAGAAGGCAGCTGTCAGCCAACTGTAATATTGTCCATACGTTTAAAAGTGCCACATTTGCCTCAACTCATTTTTAAAGTCAGAGGCTGCAAGCATTTAATTGCTCTTTGTAAAAATCAAAACTGCCAATAGCACAAATGATTCAAAATGTATTGTGCAATGTAATACTGTAGTTTAGTGAAAGTTTGAATAGTAAAGCTAGGAGTTTATTGAAAGCACCCATGTTGAGCAGACCTTAAGGAAATTCTACTGCCCACTTAGATTCTCTGGTTAGATTCTAACCAGAACATTTCTGAGGTCAGGTGGAGAGGCAGCAAGACAGCTGATGTTGCATTAAAAGCCTGATTACACCCTATGTGTTTTACTTGGTGCCTTAAATAAATGTGTCCAAGATGCGCGCTGATATTTCAGAATGACCTTACACCTTTCCTATCGCATCATGTAACACTAACATTTAGAAATTGTAGTGTTAGCTAGGATGTGGTTGAATGTTCACATTAGATAATTGGTAATAAAATGTTGTTTTACCTTAAATTGTGGCCTGATACCCCATCCACTGTCTTCTTGGTTTGTGATCCTCAAAGTGGTGAAATGATAACATTTTGTCAGATTCCCTACTCTTATACAACTTACAGCCTGGAACACAGCAGTAAGATATTATCCTTTTCATAAACTTCCTACCCCAGTTGTCTTGTGACAACATATTTCTGCCGTGTAACTATGGTCCTTTGAGAGCTGAGAGAGAACATAAATTGAAGGTCTTTTCCTCATAATGTGCACCTTTTAGAATTAGAAGTATTCTGAATTAAAGCTTTTTTTTACAGATGCCCACATATCCTTAAATTTTGTCAAAAAGATATTTTATTTGACATGTCTCAACCCTGTTTATTTCCAGTGTAAAGAGGGAGCATGCACGCTGTCAGCCATGACGTCTGGAATCCGACGCAACTGGATTCAGGCTATTATGAAGAATGTGCGACCCACTATTGCCCCCGATGTCACCCGGTAATACCCAAAAAGGATTAACATTTTAACCACTGGCAGATATAACAGTTGCTTCTCTCTTTTATTTTATCCTAATCCCTCTCTCTTCCTCCTTCAACCGGTATTTTCCACGTGCTTCCAGGAAAAGCATCTCTCTGAAACTATCCGTTCTGAAACCCAGGTTTGAGTGCTTGTGTGTTAAATATCTTCCCCTCCTCAAACAGTGATGTAATTGCTCAGCAATGTCAGCCCCAAAGTGTCTGTCATGTGATTGTTGAGTAATGTCCCCATGTTACTTGTGCAACTTTAGAGACACACACTGAAATAACATCAACATACTAGAATAATCCATCTAACCCATGTTGATCAACAGCAAAGAGAGATTTTAAACATTGCTGTAATGTGACTGTCCACTGTATCTTTTGGAAGCAACAGTGAAATTATAACTGAAGCACAGAACGTAAAAGCCTGACATGTAAACATTTATTTTTTTCTGGAACTGTTCTGACACACTGGTTTACTTAATGATTTTTTTTAACCACCTAATCTTTTAATAAATATTTTTTAAGTTGGGTATTTCCTTTCAGATTGGTCATTACATATGATGCACCCTCTGACACTGTACTGTGCCAGTGTGTCTCTTAGCAGCTCAATCTGGCAGAATGTGTTATATCTTGGGCATTTTTACATAGTCTCCTCAGGCAGCTCTTTCTCATTCTTGAGCCGTTATTTTAAGCATTTTCCTTCACATAGCATAGTGAAAAGTGCTCTGTTGCATTAACAGTGTACAGTTTACTGCAAACACATTCTTCTCGTTAAGCCACTGTAGAAATGGGAATTTCTTCGGATCATGACTGAACATCATCGCTGCTTTCAGCCCGGTGCAAAGCGTGCCTTATAAATGTTTAATGTTATGATTTTTGACTGTGATGCATTCCATTGATTTGATCACTTTTTAAATCAGGGTATCTTCAGGTCTTGAACAGTTATTTTAAAAAATTATTCAGTTACCTGAAACTGACTAGAAGGGATTACAAAGCCTTAGATATGAATTATAATAGTAGTATTTTCTTCTGCTTGTCCTGAGCAATAATGTTAGTCATAAATTATTTTCATATCCAACTCTAGCCTGTCATGAATCATTATACAAAAAGTAAAACTAAAAGTACGATTTTTGCGAGAGTGGATTGTGCTGTAGGAAGCTGTTCAGTCCATGTTTGTGGACATTCAATCGGCACCATTAGGCCTGTTGCAAGTACTGCCACTACTGCAAGCTCCAGCAGCTAGGAAGCTGATTCTCACAATGGGCACATGTCAGTTTCAGCAGAATGACTTACTTCAGTTCTTTATTTTTCATTGTTTTATCCACCCATCCATTTTATGCCACTTATCTGGGTCCAAATCACACCGGTAAAATTAATTGTATCTGTAGAAGTTATTGTTACATTCTTCTAGGGAGTACTGAAAACATAATTATAGCAATAAATATTTTTACTCCATATTGTCCTTAATGGTTTTACGGTTATAGATTGACTGGTGTGATTGTGAAAAAGGCATTAAATCACATTTTGTGATATTTAAAAAATATATCTAAAAGTAACTTCTGCCCTGCAGAAACCCTGTAGATGCACTGTTAAATGATGCTGCACTACCAGAAATGTCTGCGTTGTTGTCTTGTCTAGCAAAGCTTTATGTTGTAGTACTATAGTTTGAGTTGATGTAAATGTGAACAATCATTGTCAGGTTCAGTTGAATATACATCTCCTTTATTTGTTCTGGGGTTTTTTTTGTTTTTGTTCAGATCTCTCACTGATGAAAAGCTAAATACCCAAGTGGTGTTGGAGCCATGTCTACACACCACCCCTGAGCCAAGGCCCAACTCTGAGGGTCCAAAGTCTGATGTCCACAGACAACCAGCTAGCAACAATGCCTCTGTCCCTCCCTCTGAGCCCCGTAAAAGCAGAGTTCGTGAGCGCAGACGAGAGGGCCGCTCTAAGACTTTTGACTGGTCTGAGTTTAAAACCGAGCAAACAGAAAAGCCTCTGAAGGAACGAGCAGACACGGTTGACCTCAACTCTTCATTCTCCACAACCTCCTCATACTGCTCACCTTCCTCTTCACCTTCCTCATTAGCATCCTCTCCTGTCTCTACCTCCTCCCTCCAGACCTCCTTGATATCAGGTGCTAACCCAACCTCTATGACAGAGGAAGCAGAAAAGGAAAATGTTAAGAGGGGTATCCCTCCGCACAACACAAGTGGAACCCACATGCCAAATACAGTTACTATTACCATGAATTCCACATTAAACACCACATCACCTGTACAACTGTCAATACCTGAACGTCAAGGAAAGATGGAAGTAGACAACCCTACAGCCATGCATCCTGTTGGTGGAGATAAGGACAACAGAACCACAGATGTCCAGGAAGAAATTGAGCAGCGATGGCAGCAGGTGGAGACAATACCATTGAGGGAAGAGAAGCAAGTGCCCATCACCACAGCTTTAGTAAATTCTGGTAGCTCTGACAGATTGCCTGCACATGAACTTGCTGCGCTGCTAGACAAAGAGGTGTGTTTAGTGTTTGTGGTCATATACACTATGTTTACTGTACTGGAGCATCTTTTGCCATTGATGTTCTCTTTGTTCAGCTGGGACAGAAGCAGAAGGAGCTGGACCAACTACAGGAGCAGAACAACCTTTTAAAAGAGCAGCTGGAAGATGCACTGGGAAGAGAACAAAGTGCCAGAGAGGGCTATATACTGCAGGTACTGCACTCAACATCCATCACACAGGATTAGTATGGGTGTTTTCATTGACACTATATATAAATAGCATAGCAACAGGAATTTTGACAAAAATCTTGAGCATTAAAAGTTAAGAATGGTATTAAGTATTGCAATGTAGTATACATGTACTGGTCAAATGTGTAGTGTGGCAGTTATCAGCTATACCACAGTACTTTAGTAGATTGTATTTTTGTTATACAGTCTACTGATTTACACTGAATTGTGTGGCTACTATAACTTATAAAATTCTACTAACAGGTATGGGTGCTTATTACCTGAAACTGTTACGCATGGTTGTGGTGTTCTGAGCATGAATTTTCACAAACTGTTTTTAACGGAGTTTCACATCTCCTGGGAACGTAATTGGTTTGCTCTGATATACTAAGGTATGAAACTTGATCGATAGGCCTTGCGCTGTGCTTTTTCTCTCTCTGCTTTGTCTGTGTCCTTTTACAAGCTTCATTTCTGCATGCTTTTTGGTTGTTTCTGAATCTCATACCTTAAACACTTTTCTACATGATGCTCATATTCGTTATAACTGTGAAATTATCACAAAATCTTAAGTTATTTTTGTTGTACCATATAAAATTTGCGAAAGTTACTTGACCTGATTTTTATTTTTAATTCCCTATATTAGTGACCCACTTTGTCAGTTGGGTTTGTTAGAGGTTTATTCATTTAAAATTTTTCAATTGCCAAGTCGCCTCTGAAAAAGCACAGTGGAAGCTTGAAAAAATACGCTCTTCTTTTGATAAGAAAGGAGAAAACTTATATTCCTGGTAACCCCTGAGATGTGGTTCTCCATACAGTGGCAAGAAAAAGTAAACAACCTTGCCTGCATTTATGTATATATTTGTTTTAAATAATGGTCAGATCTTCATCTAAGTTACAATAATGAACAAACAATCTATTTTAGCTAATAACACAAATCATGGTCTCATCTATATTGAATTGCACATTCACAGTGTAGGTTGGAAAAAGTATGTGAAGCCTTAGGCTGATAACATCAGTAAATGTCAATCAGAGGAGATTTAACAAAGCTAGAGTTCAGTCAATGAAAGACCATTGGAGGTGTGGGGCAGAGCTACTCTGTCTTATAAGCAGGCAAACATTTTGAATTTGCTATTCATAAGAGGCATCTGCTGGCGTGAACTATGACTCACAAAAAAGAAGTTTCAAAAGACTTGTGATCGAGAGTTGTTGATTTGCATAAAGGAATGGGTTACAAATAATAAATAGTTTGGCTATTCATCAGTCCACAGTTACTACCAATTACTACTCTGACTGCTCTCCCTAGAATTGGATCCCAGCTAAGATGACTCAATCCAGAATTAATGAGGTAAAAAAAAAAGAAGTCCAGAGTAACAGCTAAAGGGCTCACCAGAGCTGATTAACATTTTGTCCATGAGTCTACCTAACACAAATCACTGAACAGGCAAATAGTTCTTGACAAGACACCACAGAGGAAGCCACTGCTCTCCACAAAAAATATCACTGTATGCCTAAAGTTTGGCAAAGAGCACCTTATGTTCCACAAAGTTGCTAGTTAGTTACTAAAATGCATGCAGTGCAGTGTGCACTGATAGAACTAAGGTTGAATTGGTTGGGAAGAGCACAACAGCATTACATATGTATGGTGTAAAAAAGGGTAATGCATACAACATGGATGAGGTATAGAGGGAGGGTGCATTATGATTTGAGGCTGCTTTGTTGCCTCTGGGCTCAGACAAATGCTAATTTCCCCAAGAGGGAGAAATGTATTCCCCAGTTTATTAAAATGTCAGGGTGGCTGTCCACCAGCAGGACAATGACCCTAAACTTGGAAGTAAATCTGTTAGAGAATAGCTTCAAATGAAGAACATCTGCCTTTTAAACTGGTCCAGTCAGAGCCCAGATCTTAATTCAGTAGAGGTACTGTAGAATAAAGTCAGAGCTGTTCACACTAGACATCCTATGAATATGGCTTTGCTGAAGCAGCTTCTGAACATTGGGCAGGTCTGATTCACAGCTGCAAGAAGTGCTTGTTTGAAGTTGCCTGCACCAGAGGAGGTTCAGTAAGTTAAGGGTACACTTATTTTTTCCATCAGCGCTGTGAATGACCAATAGGTGTCTTCAAGACAAAAGATTATAATTGGTTGTGTGTTATTAGCTTATACACATTGTTTGTCTATACTTGTGACTTGAAGCTTAGATCTTGTTTTATGACCAATTAATACAGAAAAACAGGTAAATCCAAAGAGTTCCCATACTTTTTCTTACCACTGCATATGGTAAGGAAAGTAAGGTGACATTATTAATTAAACTGTATCATCAATCTTTTTCAAGAGTGCAACACCCCCTTCCTCTTCACCGCACAGAGCACCATGGAAACACTTGCACAAGCTTAATCAGGATTTGCAGGGTGAATTGGAAACCCAAAAGCGCAAGCAGGACCTTGCTCAGCAGCAGATTCGGACACTAAAGAGAAGCTACACTGAAGCCCAGGATGCTGTAGACCGCCATGAGGCTGATATTCAGGCACTGCGGGCTAAACTTGCATCTGCAATGGCTGAAATCTTAGCTAGTGAGCAGGCTGTCACCCGAATGCGCAATGAGCTCAAACTAGAGCAGGAACGTTCAAGAGAACATGAGGAGGAACATGGACGTAGTGAGGCCACCCTACGAGCCCAGCTAAAGGACAGTGAAGATAGACTTCGTGAAGTAGAAGCCAGTCTCTTAGAGAAGAACCAGGCTCTTAGGCACCTGGAGCACCAGCAAGCCCTACAACGAGACCACATGAGAGAGATACAGAGGTTGCAGGAGAGGTTGCAAGAAGTGACTGCTCGACTAAGTGCTACTGAAGAGGGCCAGGCACTGAAGGAGGAGCGCCTGAGGAGGGAGCAGCATAGTATGCAGGAGACTCATGAGAGAGAAAGACAAAATCTGTGTAGAAAATTAGCTGAGGCTGAATCTGCACGGAAAGAGGTGGATGAAAGGCTGCGGGAAGCTGAGCAGCAGGTAGAGGCACTGTTAAGAGGGAGGCAAGCCTCAGGAGGAAAAGAGTGCAAGGAGGAAATGCAGAAGTTGCAAGAGGAGCTGGCTCAGAAGACTGACATGGTTGAGTCACTAAGGGAGAGTGTGCATAGGCTGGAAGAAGAGAAAAGCCACCTCACTTGTCGCTGTCAGGAGCTTCTTAACCAGATTGCAGAAGCAGACTGTGAGGTGAATAAGCTCCGCAATCGTCTGGAAACTGAGGAGGCTGATTACTACACCTTGGAACACTCATATGAAAGGGCTACCCACGAATTTCAGAAAATGAACCAGTTCCTCCGAGAAAAAGAGGAGGAAATCCGGCAGACTAAGGAGATGTATGAGAGGCTGGTGGAGCGCAAGGAGGACGACCTTAAAGAGGTGCTTATTAAACTGACAGTGCTTGGCAACAGTTTGGAGGAAACAGAACAGAAGTTGCAAGCTAAGGAGGAGCTTCTTTGTCAAATGACTCAAAGCCTCTTGGATAAGGTTGAGCCCTGTAGTGCTGAAAAGGATCTGCAAGCCAAGCTTGTGGTTGCAGAGGATCGTATTGCAGCATTAGAGCAGCATCTCAATGCCCTTCAGCTGGGCTATGCTGACTTACGCATGGAAAGGCAGCAAATTCCAGAAGAGCGCAAGAAGGGAAGGGTTGAAACGCCACCCTCCTCATCACCAAACACGGAGCTCTCACTTTCCCTTGACAATGCATCCAAGATGGCGAAATCCTCAGATGATAAGGAGTCTCAAGCTAAGAGACCAAGGATACGTTTCTCCAGTATTCAGTGCCAAAAATACATCAGCTTAGAGGACCTGGACACAGCCCATGTGAGCAGTACCTTTGTAGACACAAGACATACAGATAACCAAGATACAAATGATGACATTCATGTAACTGAAGGAACTATCTCCCCAGATATCGCATTCCAACACACTAGTGACCCAGAGAAGTTTATCTCCATCATACATGCCCTAGAGACTAAACTGCTAGCCACTGAGGATAAGCTAAGGAACCTTACACAGAATCTAGAAGAGCAACCATCCACCCAGGCAGAAGAACTGTCTAAGATCAATGTAAAAATGACAGAAAAAAACCCTTTCCCAGAAAAAGCCTTTAGTTGTGGAAGTGGGATACAGAGTGCTGCTAATAAGCATTATTCCGAGGCCCTGGTTTGCATCGAAGATAGTCGAGAGACGGTCAGGGCTATTCTCAGTGGCTCTCATGACGCCTCAGGTTCACAACTGCATTTGCTGTCAGACATAGAGAACAATTTGTTCAGTGCATCACTGCACATCCGACAAGGACAAAAAGTGTTGGAACAGCAACCACTAGCTGTACATAAAAATCAAGCACCAGAACTTCTAGATAAAGAAGCTCTGCATCTCTTTGCTAAAACTTTGTCTTTTGAGGCAGTAGTTTTGAACAAGATGGCTTTGTTGATACAGACTTCAAAGCCTGACCTCTTACAAGCTCTGATGGAGATATGGAAAGACATAGAGAATATTAAAAGGAGTGATAAAGATTGCCTGGCTATCGTCTATGCTGATGTCTTGACCAGGAAGTTGATGTTAGAGAGTGCATTCTGGAACGATGTGGAAAAAGCTGAGACAGATGTTGCCAAATCTAAAGAGGGCAGTGTGTCAGCTGATGTAGATGTGGATGCCACAGCTATCTTTAACACCATCATAAAAGCAGAACTAGCCTACTCAATTCAAAACCTTAAACTTGACTATGAGCAGAAATTTGAAATATTGAAAAGGGAGTTGACTGAGGCTTATAATAAGTTGCATCAAAGAGAAATGGCTCTGAAAGCAATTATTGAAGCTTATGAAACACCTGGTTTGAAAAATGTTATAAAAGAAGTCAAAAATGACTTTAAGGTTAGTAAACAAGAGTTAGCTGACATTCACCCCCCTGAACTTGCTCCCTACATGGAGCAGATTGAAATAGAAGTGGCTAGAGACTTGGCTGAGGAAACTGTAGACAGGATCTTGGCTGGAGAAACGCCCCCATATAGTGGTGACCCTATTCAATCACTGCAAAATACACATGACAACCTGGCTAATGAGCTTCAGAGACAAGCAGCAGTCCTGCATAAGTATGCTGAAGAGATAGAAAGCGGTGGCAGCCATCCTGGGCTGGCTAAAATGGTCCATGCTCTTTTAGGACACCAAACCTCACATAATTTCACAAGTACATCTCTTTGTATGCGTGAAGCCCTTATCCAAGCTCAAGTGGCCTATGTGGCATGCCGGTTGAAGGCCATGCATGAGCAAGACTTGGGCTGGTGTCGACAGACAGGTCAGAACATGGAAGCTCTTGTGCAGCAGCATGCCCGCAATGTCACTGCAATCCAGGAGAAATATGAAGTATCCTTACAGGAGGAGCGCCTGAACTTCACACAGACAGTGGCCAGTCTCCAGAAGGAGAACCAAACGCTAAAGAGTGAGATCAGCGAACGTGTGACCCAGCTCTCCCAGCAGCAGGAGCAACTTGCCCTTCTGGAGGAACATTACCAAAAGAAGACTGAAGAGCTCAAGCAGAGGCACAAGAAAGAGCTAAGCCAAGCAGAGCACGGCCATGCTTCAATGGAACTGGCCCTCACGGAGACAACAGCTGACAGCCAACGAAAGTTAGAGGTTCTACTGGTGGACATGGACACCATGGAGGAGCGGCACGAGAGTCATGTGAAGAAACTGGAGGAGCAATTTGAAGAGAGGATCTGTGAGCTCCAGCACATTCACAAAGAGGAGATTGAAAAGTTACATTGTCGGTATGTAGAAAATGTTCAGCGTGTTAAAGATGACCAGCAGGACAAAAAGGTCCCGGAGGTTTCACACTCTGCACCTTGTGATGAGGCAACAATACCAATGGAAGAGGAGGAGCAGGGAAAGTGGCATGCACAAAACATGTCTGAGGTGGATTCCATGGTGCTTCTGAAAGACCGAATTCAGGAGCTGGAGACTCAAATGAACACCATGAGAGATGAACTGGAGAACAAGCACCTCGAAGGAGATGTGGCCAGCCTAAGACAGAAATACCAGAGAGACTTTGAGAGTCTTAAGGTTTTTGCTCTTTCAGTATTACCTTAATGAATTAGTTTTTGTTTTTTTAAGCGAGAGATTAGTAGGTGAATAGTGAAATATCCTGTAGCTAAGTAACGCGTACATTTTGTTCATCAATCTACTAATATTCACTGATGATTTGAAATTGGGAAATGGTTTGGTTTTAGGTTGCCTGTACATTTTAAAACTGAAACCTAGATCAGATCTAACAGTTTCTTCTTTTGGGCATCAATAAGCATACCATTTCCCACATTCAACAATAGAAGGAAGTACAGTGACTAAATGCAGTCTTGCTGGAGTAGAATTTCACTGCTATAACTTGCTCTCTAGCTAACGTAGCTGGGCTTTAGATTATAAAAGGCTTGTATGGCTTCTGTCACTTATTTTGCATGGCACACCATGCACTGTACAACTATTAGGTACTGCACTGAATCTACAGTCACAAATTAAAATACAGATGATGGTAAGTGCAGCACTATTTATGTGATGACAGATTTTTGACTCTTTCATTCCGTAGGCCACATGTGAACGTGGCTTTGCTGCAATGGAAGAAACACACCAGAAGGTGATAGAAGACCTTCAGAGGCAGCATCAGAGGGAGATTTCCAAACTTATGGAGGAGCGAGAGAGGTTACTAGCTGAAGAAACTGCTGCCACAATTGCTGGTAAAGAAATGAGTTTTGTTACTCCCCACAGTTACTGTACTTTAAACAAGACTCTCAACCATAATTAAATACGTGATCTGTCTTAATTATAGCTATTGAAGCTATGAAAAATGCACACAAGGAGGAACTAGAGAAGACCCAGCGCTCCCAGCTCAGCGGACTGAACTCTGACATTGATGAACTTCGCTTGGAATACGAGTATGGTGGTGTTCCCCTCTTTTTTTTTTTTTTTTTTTTTTTTTTTTTTTGAGAACACAAAATTTTTGTTTTACACAATAGAAACAGGGAAAGGGAAAGAACATTTGTCTTTTTCTTTGATTAAAATTATTAATTAAGCTCTGCTGGGTGTAAGCTTGAAAGTCAACCACTAAAAACATGGTTCTTTATTGCAGTTAAGGACAGCTGTACTTAACATTTGTAAACCTGTCCCACCGAAAAAAACTTGTACACTAGAACATGATGAAGGGATCCTGTTTCTTTTGAAACTGAAAAATACTAAAACACAACAGGTAAGCTTCAGAAGAGAACTCCAGTTGATTGTATGACCATTTGGTTGTCTAGGGAGGAGCTGCAGTCCATCCAGAGGGAGCTGGAGGTGTTGTCGGAGCAGTACTCTCAGAAATGTCTGGAGAATGCTCATCTGGCCCAAGCACTGGAGGCAGAGAGGCAGGCCCTCAGGCAGTGTCAGCGAGAGAACCAGGAGCTCAATGCTCACAACCAGGTTTGAATGCACGTACATGCACATATACAGAAATATCTCTCTCCACTGGTTAAAACACATTTGTTCTGTCCAACAGGAATTAAATAACCGACTGACTACAGAGATCACTCGGATGCGCTCCTGCTTCAGCGGAGAAACTGCACTGTCACCACTTACCCAAGGAAAAGATGCGTATGAACTGGAGGTATGTGTAAACATGCGCGCGCGCACACACACACACACACACACACACACACATTGATGATTTGAGTTTTTGTCTTTTCCTTGTAGGTGTTGTTACGAATTAAGGAGTCAGAGATCCAGTACCTTAAACAGGAAATCCACTCTTTGAAAGATGAACTGCAGTCTGCTCTAAGGGTAAGCTAAACTAGTGTTAATGTACTGCAGACATTTTACTGAAAGTATGTAGCTGCATTTCTTCATGTCTTTTAACAAAAATTTTAAAAACTGAGGCTATATCATCAATTTTCATTTGACCAGGACAAGAAATATGCTACAGACAAATATAAGGACATCTACACCGAGCTCAGCATTGTGAAGGCAAAGGCTGACTGTGACATCAGCAAACTGAAGGAGAAACTGCTCATTGCCACAGAAGCTTTGGGTGAGAAGACTGTTGATGGAACAGTCACATCTGGATATGGTAAGTAGAAAAAGCTTAATCTTCTTATAATTAAGCCCTGAATAAATTCAGTAAATCCAAATTTTATTTGCAGTGCCAAAGATTTTGATCAGTAATGTCAGCAGGCATAAAAACTGTTTGTCTGTCAAAAAGCATAACCAGTGTAGCTGTTAGTTTGCATATGTATCAGTCTTATAACGCATACACGATGCTATTCTGCTAGATGTTACTGATAATGACATTGTGTTTTTAGATATTATGAAATCAAAAAGTAATCCAGATTTCATGAAAAAAGAACAGTCACCAACCTCCAAGCAATTGAGAGGCGCAAGGTCGAAGGTGAGTGTCAAATTTTATAAAGTTGATTGCTTTATTTTGCCCTGACTGAGCCATCCAGAGTAAAACCCACACAGTCCGCCTCACCATTTGAGCTTGCTGTGTGATGTGATGTTTCAAGATTTTGTCATGGACTTTATCACTGTTAATTGTTGTACTTGGTTGGTCAAGACGTTTTCACTAGCCTGGTTTCCATCTAAATGTAAAGCGAAGCTTGTGAAGTTCGCAAAAAAAGCGAATTAGGCATATAAGTCAAAAACCACCTCAAGCAAGCATAAAATCTTTTTGCAAAGGAGAGGATTTTTTTTTTTTTTGGTCTTTTCATCACCTTCTGATGAAATACTTCAAAATGCGCATTAAAAAACAGGCTAATGGAACCCCCCGTTACTGAAAGTCTGTTGTGCTGTAAGTTTGTCCTCTGTCTATTTTATCCGTCAGTCTGTCACTGAACAGGTCTCATGGGATAGCTGACACTCCCATTGTGGGGTGATTCCCCACCCCACCCCCCTGCCCCAAGATGCGCTGTAGGTATAGCATGATGTAGTGCAAAGCATGACCTCATTCTCGCATGATCTCCCCCATCACCCCAACCCTTTCTTTTTGTACCAGCCTGCCTCAGCACAGCTGACTGTAGTGTCCACTCCTCAGCTGAATTAGATGGATGTGAGCATTAACAGTCATGCAAAAACCTCTCGGGTTACATTCCTCTGCCATACATGTGCTTAGAAGAGTAGTTTGGCATTTTGGGAAATACACTTATTTGCCGAGATTTGTTGATCCTTATTTACTTTTCCACTGTGCCCTACAGCTATGTGTACCATCTGCAGTATTACCATTTCATGGGAGGAAAAGTACTTCATACACAGCCACAATAATAAAGTGCATTAAAATAAAATGTCCAGTAGAAACCTCTCACTTTGTACTTTTCAGCAGCAAAAGAAATTTCACCGGCACCCTGACAAGGCCAGAAACATTACAGAAGAGCTGAGTGAATTAAGTTGCACAAGCAGCCCATTTCTAGGCAGTCCTGATACTACATCTCTGAAACTGCCATACTACGACTGACACAAAATGTGAAGCAGCTTGAACATCTACAGTACAACTGACAGCGTTTTGTCAGAATTTTCAAGTAAGGTTGTATACTTGTGATTTCAGCATTAATAGTTGGAGTGCTGTATGTTTTGGTCAGGGCTTTGTAAGAGTTATTTGTATTTGAGCAATTAAATATGAAGCTATAGCCAGCAGCTGATTTTGCTTAAGATGTCCCGATCAAGGGTTTTAGGCTCCGATCCCTAACCTAGGTTCTTCGATACAGATGCTGATCAGATATTTAAATTGTCTAGTGTAACCAGTCCAATAACCCTAGATAACTTAACATTAGGCAGAATCACAGCTGTTTTCAGAAGTTATTTTAACATACAGATATTAGTTATTGATTTCTCTCATCTAAGTCTCGACAAGAAAGCAAATAAGTGTATTTTCCAAAAATGCCACCTAATGAAATGGCACTTGGGCTTGGTTATATTTAACAGCGTCACCTGTGTACTACCACAAATTTACAGTAACCTGACAGGGAGAAGTGTCTGTGTGAGTTTGCAGTAGCAGTTTGGGAACATCAGTGGACTAATGACTTTTCTCATGTCATCATGAAGGGTTTTGGTCTGTCTTTTTT
The DNA here is from genome assembly GCF_001952655.1 of Monopterus albus. Classification (NCBI taxonomy): domain Eukaryota; kingdom Metazoa; phylum Chordata; class Actinopteri; order Synbranchiformes; family Synbranchidae; genus Monopterus; species Monopterus albus. The sequence goes on from NW_018127956.1 coordinate 924,317, forward strand.
GTTTTGTGTGTTATGCAACACATCTCATATGTTCCAACATTGTTTTGCTCTGTTGATATAAAAACCCTTTCTCCAGTTGTGAGTCACTGAATCATCAGTCTTGGAATTTATGTGCCTGCAAGTTTTACGGTTTGGCCTGAATTACTAAACGGTGGTTTTGGAAAGTATACAGAACACTTCACTTTTTGCACACTTTATGTTTGTACATTTATTTTTAAAGCGATAAAACTAGCCATTTATATGCATCGGCTGGAGCAGAAAAATGTCTGGAATCAACAGATGACTAGCACACAACATAACTGTTTTGTGGTGTCTGTGTGTTTCTGTTTATTAATGTTCTTTTCCCAAATGTGCCCTTATCTGTAAAATATTTTACTTCCCTTTTTTTTTTTCCTTAACAGAGCCTGAAAGAGGGACTAACTGTGCAGGAACGCATGAAGCTTTTTGAGGCAAAAGATTCCAAAAAGATTTGATCAACGATCTGAAGTTCCCTTTCTCTTTCCTGGCCTCAGTTTTTGGTCCGATTGCTATGGCGGTGCCAGCATCAGCTGAAGCCTCTTAGGAAACGGAAAGACTTTATAAAGGTCAGTTCTACACCTGGACCTGCTGCTTCCATGCCTCTAATAAGTGGTCATATTTGTTTGATTGTTCTTTTTTAATTAATGGATACATGTTTTACTGAATCAATCTTGTGTAAGGTTTTATAAAAAAAAAATACAAAGGTTGGAGATGTTGAATAAGCTGTGAGAGGGGATACATGACAACATTTTTATTCATCCTCCAAAATGCCAAAACAGACAGCAATACCTGGGATGAATAATATATATTTCCCAAAATGAATTAAGTATCTGCTGTATTGTATTATTGTTGGTTTCTTTAGCTAATAATTTTATTGTTCTTAATGTTGCACCAGTGCTGTTGTACATAACTACTGGATATATGTAAACGTATGGTTTGCTATTGATTGTTGGGGCATCTGCTGTACTATAACTATGGTTTGATTGATAATGGAAAACAATGTGATGCTTAAGTGGCTTATGTATGAGAGTTTTGTCCAAACTGAGTGTCTGTGTTAGGGAAACATGGTGGGATTGCACTTATCACTTGACTACTTGGGGAAGATTTTTGAAATTTGTCTGATTGGTGTTGTGACCTAAAGTCAATTTGTGCAGTGCAACCAAACATCCTGACTTCTGGCAAATTTAGTGAAGAACCATGACTTGCTGATGTTTTTTTATATATTTTTTTTCTTTTTTTTTTGCCTAAATTTGTTTGCTCAGTTTTAACTTTGGTGTGAAAATATCATCTCAAAAACTATTTAGGACTTTGCATGACTGTACAGTAGAATTTGAACTGCAGAATGATCATGTTGCCTCACTTTCCTACTTTATGCTTTAGTGTGGAACTTAACACTAATAAGCTTTGCAAGTCCTACTGTTTAGGTGTTGATATTGAAATGTTTTACTGTAAGCAGCAGTTATCAAGCACTTGGCCCCATCCCTGACCTCCTCACTGAATATCTAGTTGTGCCTCAACTGAGTGAAGAATATAAACATCCATGAAACTTGTGCAGCTATGGATACACACTGTATAGTATTCCAACCATGCCTTGTATATATATATATATATATATGCCACACAGAGGATTTCTGTGTTTTGTTTTAAACTTGTACCTTGCTCACTAGCTCTATATTGAAATATATTTTTTATTTTCATTTGAATGTATAATGTCAAATAAATGAAGTGTTTGGAAATCTTTGAATAGTATACTATGGTAATAGCCAAACATCCATGTCTGAGCTGACAGTGATGTGCTGTAATAATGGAAATTCTTGAAATATTGTACTTCACATCTACAGCACCAAGGTGCGCTGTAAACACACTTAAGTATTGTACTTAATTACACATTTAAGATACTTTTACATTTGTTTGATAAGTATAGTTACTAATTACTTTCCAGAGTAAGATTTCATATTTGGACAGATGGGGGGGAAAAAACAACACCCCTGATCTTTCAGATAGGTTTGTTAGCAGGTCCACTAAAAAGAACATTTTCCCCTCTTTTTCTTAGGTTTTATTTAAATGGCTGATTAAGGTTCAAAGAGGTAAATAATACAATATTTAACAGAAAGCAAGTTAAACAAATGCAAAGAGATTTACATAGTAGAATTTTGGGTTGTTGTTGTTCACTATATTAATAAACTTCACCACGACTCAGGTTTATCTTATGCCCTTAGGTAGGGACTTTACCCTTGGGTAGGGAAATGCTTCTAATACATTGCTTCCCTCTACACATTTGTGCTTTTCTTTAAGGTGGGTTATATGTATATACAGGGATTTCTTAAAGGTATTGTTCTGTTGGTACTTTTACTTGAGGGCTTGGAGTAGGCTACATCTTCCACCACAGTGCTTTTGTCTATACATCAGTAACAGGAAACACCATTGTTCCTGAGAAACAAACTGCCTCATTCACCAATATCTTAATTTTTGTGTGTGGATTCTGAGTCAGAAACAGACAGCTGAATAATCTTTTTAAGATGACCGTGTCCTTGTTGAGTAGTGTTGGGGCAGTGCTTCAGTTTACAGAAGTGGTTTAGCCTGACTTGTCCACAGTCAATTGGGAACAGCCTGTTCAGAAAGGTCAACATCAACTTTTAATGTTAACGTGTACTTTACGGGTCAACAATATGTCAAATTTTTATGGATTAATGACGCATATTGTGCAAACAACACTGCCTTTTTGGCTTTCCATACCTAATGTGCCTCGTTCTTCTCTTGCTGTTTTTCCCCATTCAATTCAAAAAGTGAATCAGCTTCTTAAATGAAAAGTAAAATTTATTATTCCTGAACCACAAAATAGACTTCTTTGGTTGTACAAATTCACAAGTTAGTCTTGTATGAGCTCTAACCTTTGACCCCTTCCTGCCGACCTGTTTACAAGTAAAAGCCCCCAAAGCGAACTCAAAGATAAAAGAATAAACAAACTTAAAACACTGCATTAATAATGTAGTGAATCCCACCTGGAAAAAAAGATTTACCAACTGTAAGTTAGAGATATCAGCCATTGCAAATGTTATCAAACTAAATTCCAATCAGAGAGAGAGAAACATGGAAGACTATCATTAGAAGACCCTACGTTAAATGAACACAGATTACTACTATGCTGTGAGTCTGCAAAAATATCAGTCAGATACATAAATGGACAGTCTGTCAAGCAATGAGCTGAATGTCTGAATGAGGTCAACATCGTGAGAGGGATTTCTAATTATTACTGCCTCTGGTGGCTCTCCCATTAACAAACCAGTATACATGCAGAGAGCACTCTGATACCAAGCCTGTCTAGACCCAGATGTGTCAGCAGTCCAGACACTTATTCGGTCTAGGTCAAGACTGGCTTGGTTTCACACCCACAGTTTGCATTGCTTTCACTATTTGTATATTATTCACACAATAAGTGATTTTCAGTGGCATAAGATTTAAATTAACCTTAGAGAAATAAAACACCTGCTACCTTCACATCACATCTGGAATACCTCCACATAACACAAGGATGATGCATGATTCACATTGATAAAATGTAAAACCATGCCCTAAACAGGGTTCGACAAAGAACACCGACCCATCCAGCCCAACTGAGCTCAAGCCTCCAACTGCTCTAAAAGAAGCCCAGGATGTTCCCAAGGCTGGACCATCACAGTTCAGCAGACCCCCACCCCCTAAACCCAAAGGGTCTGTTCAGTCACCTGCAAACAAAGAGAAAGAATAGTCTAAAGTGAATAAAGTCCCCATTCCTCTCAAGCCCCAGTTAAACAGTGAGAATATGTAAAAATGTAAGAGAAGTCGAGGGCTGGATCCCCCTCAAATTATCTGAGCAAGAAACCTTAGTGTGAGTTTGCTCTTCAAGCCATCACTTTAGGATTAAGTAAAGGATTAAAATGACCAAATTAGCACTACTTTGTAGCTAAGTAGCTTTTTTTAAATTTATGACTGCTCTACTCTGAAATGAAAGGGTGAATACAGATTAATACAGAAACTGTACAGCCCCCCAACCCCTGTAAGAAGTCTACTGAAATATTTATTAGGGCTGCACAATAAATAGTTTTATGAGTGTGATTTAGATGCCTGTGCAACCCCTGCCTTGTGTGACAATGATGTGAGAAACTGAAACCAGAAAACATTCTAAATGTATGCCTATCCAGCTGTTGGTTAGCTCAGTGGCTAACACCACTGTATTTGGTACTGCAGGTTGGGGTTTGATTCTCTGTCAAGGCACGGTCAATATTCAGCATGGGCCCTTAGTGGGGAGATGCCTTGCATCAAGCACCCCCTTTTTGTGGTCAGACCCTATCATCACTACACAAATTCATTCATTCTTTTTAAATTGTACACATACCTGCAGTTCCTAAATCACAGTCTGCTTTGGGGTGCAAATTTAGAATGTGTTTATTTAGGAAAGTCTAATCTATCTACCTTTTATAGCACCAAACCAGGAAGTAAAGGAGAACATCCACGTCAGCAGCTGGTGGAGCTGGATGGAGAGCCTGCACTTACAAAGAATGGACAGATCTGTAATTTTCATCATAGGTACACCTCAACAGTGAGAGAGAGAATCTACAAAAAAAAAATCCAGAAAATCACATTGTTAAATTTTTAAATAATTTATTTCCATTTTATTGCATGAAATAAGTATTTGATACAATAGAAAAATAGAACTTAATATTTGGTACCGAAACCTTTGTTTACAATTACAGAGGTCAGACGTTTCCTGTAGTTCTTGACCAGGTTTGCACACACTGCAGCAGGGATTTTGGCCCACTCCTCCATATCTTTCAGGTTTTGGGGTTGTCGCTGGGCAACACGAGGGTGCTGAAACTCCCTCCATAGATTTTCTATTGGGTTCAGGTCTGGAGACTGGCTAGGCCACTCCAGGACCTTGAAATGCTTCTTACAGAGCCACTCCTTAGTTGCCCTGGCTGTGTGTTTGGGGTCATTGTCATGCTGGAAGACCCAGCCATGACCCATCTTCAATGCTCTGACTGAGGGAAGGAGGTTGTTGCTCAAAATCTC
>NW_018127956.1:930181-934718 GCF_001952655.1 Monopterus albus
GTCCATTTTGTCCTTTGATCCCTGTTAATGAAGTCAGCTCATTGTAGTAATTCTGTACATATGCGATTTACATTTACATGTTGATGCCTGTCTGTGGTTCAGTTCCCCCTGGAGCCAGCTATCTGGGTTGCAGTGAAGAGATGCTCGCCATCCGTATCATGTATTCAGGACGACTTTTACAGATGTTGGGCATCACGGACAGGTATGAAATTCAACTGTTTAAACCAGTACTACTACTGTGTATTTCAGTGTTGTATTTATTGGAAGATGGAACTGTAGTCCACGGAGTAACAGTGCTTTTTTTTTCAATCATGGAAATTAATACAGAAAAATACACAGCGTGTTTGAATCTAGGCCAGATGTGGAGAAACAGTCACACAGTATTTCACTTCAGACTTTACATGATATCTTGTTAAATAACTACAGCTTGGATACAGTTAACCTTTTATAGTTGTGGTATACAAACAATTACTACTAAACATTTCTCAGGCACAAGTTGGAGGTGGGGGAGATCTCATCATTCAAAGCAGAAAGTCTATAGTTAGAGTAAATGGTCTGATAGGCATTTGTATAAATGTGCATTTTAACGAGGGGACTGGTTTTACAAAAACTGCATCGGGGTCTCCCTGATCATGTCCAAGTTGACTTGGAACTTTGAAGTGCCCATTCTGCATCTAAAAGGATGTTCACTGCCCAGGTACAAGTAATGTGCCTGCTTCAAAATGAAGCAAACTTATCAAAACATGATGGGTTGAAATTATAGAGCATATGCTTTAAACTCAAGCTTTTTCCATTTCCCCTTAGGCATTCCTTAACCAGATGTCACGGGGGTCAGACAATCAGCAGCAGCATTCTTGAGGACATGCACAGAGATGGGCAGGTTTGTTTATAAATGGACCATTTATTATTGAAATCAAAGCTTTACAAAACTTTTTTTTCTTTTGCAGGCTCTCCATCCAGCTCCACCGGCTGCTGAGGTTTTGGCCAAGATGGGAAATACCTACTGGTGAAGTCATCAAGGTAGAGTAACCCACATCTTCTCCCTGCTATAAGGTGAAGATGTGGGTTACTCTACCTTGATAGGTATTTTCCCATCTTAGCCAAAACCTCAGCATTTAAAAAATAAAAAATAAAAAAAATTACAATTTCCAGGCTTTGTTTTTGGTTTTCAATAAAACTATTATGACTGTAAAACTTTCTTGTTCTGCTTTTAATATCAAAGATGACAGGCACTGGTGCAGGTCCTAGCTCCCCTGTAGCACTAGATACAGTGAAAAACTAGACCTGCACCAGTGCCATTTAAAAAGGGGACATGGTGAAACAGCCCGATTTGTAGGGGCCACACATTGGAAAAATGTCTTATTCTGCACAAGGCTTTCATGAGGGTTGACAGCAATAAGTCTTCCCAGTTGTGTCCAGGTCATCTTGGCTTCAAGACAGGCTGTGGGGGAATGTGCAAAGAAAAACTAAGTGTGGAGGACACTCCACTGAAGCACGCAATGAAATTAAGAGGTGCAGTGTTAAGTATACAAATATTAAGCAGGGTTATTACTTTAAAGCCTAAGGAATTGTTTACATGAGTTTTATAGCAGTATGTTAATTGCACAGAAGTTTTCAAAAACAAGACTGAATACCTGGATGGAGTCACGTTTCTTTGCAGCATCAAGGAAGAATTCCAGAGCCATGGATGCCTGGTTTCTGGCCATTTGGAGGATCAGAACCTGTGACATCAGTTAACTCAATCAGCTTACAAGTTTGTCCACAGTGAATTTAAAAGATAATTCTACTTCCCTGCTGTTTGACTTGAGAGCAATGGTCAATGACTATGTTATGACAATGTTTGCCATAAACATTACAGATAAAACAAAGTTTTTACTAAAGCAATACAGCCTGTGCACTTTTGGTTTAAGGCACAACAACAAAGCTTCATTATCATCCAGTAAGTGAAACTGTTGCACTACAGTTCATTCTGACCCTGTGGACAATTGCAGAGTGAAAGCACTAATAAAGACACTAACATGCACACCATACAGTTGTCTTAAAACACCATATATCAAACTAGGAGGTTTGTCAGTGGAAAAAATGGGTCAGATTGGAACAAAGAATGAAATGTATGTAATTACATTGTGTTAGATTTGAACATTTCATTACAACTTATAACAAAGTTGCTCAAACACTTTTGAAATTAGTTTGTCAGGAAAAAAGAGCAGAGACATTAGTCTGCCCTGAACCTATCAGTACTAGTATAGTACTCTCACTTGAACCAACACAACTTTAAAATATGTTTTTCACCTCATCAACTTGCGAAGTCCATATGTAGGAGTGACAGGGCCCTGAACACTGTCGGTCCTCCTCAACATGCCCGAGGATATTTAAGCTGTACGAGTCCCATATTCTTGTCCATGCGTTCTGTGGCCTATTGAAAGACACAGATAGATGTCCGTAAGGTAAGGCAGACGGGCACCAATGATCTTGCTGGCTGTTTTCACTATGCGTTGCAGGGTCCTTCTGCAGGAGGCAGTACGAGCTCCGTACCACACAGTGATGCAGCCAGTGATGACACTCTCAATGGTGCCCCAGTAGAAGGAGCACATGATGGGGGGTGGGGCACTGGCTCTCCTCAGTTTGCGGAGGATGTAGAGGCATGTTTGAGCTTTCTTGGCCAGTGTTGTGTTGTTGTTGGTCCAGTAGAGGTCCTCAGAGATGTGGACCCCCAGGAACTTGGTACTGCTCACTCTCTCCACTACAGCACTGTCGATGGTCAGTGGTGGATGCTTTAGAGGTTCCCTCCTGAAGGCCACTTACCCTTCCCCACACTGAAGAAAAGGTTGTTGTCCTTACACCACTGGACCAGTTGGCACACCTCACTCCTGTAGTTGTCCTCATCATTGTTGGTAATGAGGCCAACTACAGTCATGTCATCCTCAAACTTGACAATGTGGTTGGTGCTGTAGGTTGGCACACAAACGTGGGTCAACAGTGTGAAGAGAAATGGGCTGAGCGCACACCCCTGCAGAGCCCCTGTGCTCAGCGTGATGGTGTTGGAGATGTTGCTGCTGACCCCCACATTTTGTGGCCTTCCTGTTAGAAAGTCCAGCACCCAGTTGCGGAGAGAGGTTTTGAGTCCCAAGTGTCCAAGTTTTTGTGTAAGCTGCTGGGGAATTGTGTTGAATGCTGAACTGAAGTCTAGGAACAGCATTCGCACATAAGAGTTCTTTGAATTTAGGTGGTTGAGGGCTGGATGGAGAACAGCAGTAATGGCATCCTCTATGGATGTGTTTGACCTGTATGCAAACTGAAATGGGTCGTGAGAGGGAGGAAGGATGGACTTGATGTTCTGCATGACCAGCTGTTTGAAGCACTTCATAATGACTGAAGTCATTGCTTCCGGCCGATAGTCATTGTAACTGGTTGGGTGGTGCTTCTTTGGAATTGGAATTATTGTGGCAGACTTGAAACACGTGTGAACAACTGCTTGGCTCAGAGAGATGTTAAAGATGTCCATGAGGACATCCTTGAGCTCCTCGGCACAGTCCTTTAAAACATGACCAGGTATGTTATCCGGTCCAGCTGCCTAGCGTGGGTTGGTCCTGGAGAGGGTCTTCTTCACGCTGGCTACGGACAGACACACAGCCTGCTCGCCCAAGGGAGGGGTGGTCTTCTGTGCTGGTGTGTTGTTCTGTGTTTCAAAGTGGCCAAACAAGTCATTGAAGCTGTTCAGTAGAGAGGAACTGCAGGTTTTAACACTTCCACATTTGCTTCACTTCTGAGCCTCAGAGGTTTCTGCTTGGTGCCACTGTTTGCACGATGTGGACAGTTGTGCCTCCAAATCTGATCGTCACAGAATCAGAAATCTCACAGCGATCGGCCGTTCACCGGTCAAGGCTGATCACTCTGAAAACTGGCCACTTCCAGTCTCCACTGATCAATCAGTTCATCTGTAATTGCTAGTACACTGGAGGTTAAAATGGTAAAATCCCTCTATTACAGCAGCTCCTCTTTGGTAGATGTTCTCAGTGCCTAACTATGTCTGACATCTGCAGAAGTCTATATTTTACATGTCAATCCCTAATACCTCTTCTTTATCCTTCTGTCCCACCACCACTCCCCCGGGGCCAGGTTGTGAACTGGTGGAGTTGCTGTTCAAAGCATAAGCATTGTGTAGGCATCTGCCCTGCTGTCAGGCAAGACGACCCGGCGTAGGCTAGATGAGCAAACCTATCCTGCAGGCTTTTGGGCGATTAGGTTTTCCTACGTGCCTCTAGGTCGATCTTTTTTCAGCAGTTAATAATGGTTCATGTTACACTGGGATGAACCAGTGTGGGTGGATTAACAGATAATAGGCAGTGGGAAGACATGGTAATAAGACACGGTGAGCTTTTCAGCTGAGTGACCCAGTGTGGGAGGTATGCAGGCAGGCTCTGATAAGGGCCAGACTGCTAACTGTTTCCTCCAGTTCCTACGGAATGCTAATCATCAGCAGCAGAAGACGGTATTGGCTGGGTTCCCCTTTTCTTTGGCATCTTGCATTTCTCTC
>NW_018127956.1:935232-936207 GCF_001952655.1 Monopterus albus
TATATGATTGTTATGAGTGGCTGCTTGTTTGAAAATGTCCCAGTCTGTGGTGTAAAAACAGTCCTTCAGAGCAGAGGAAGCCCCCTCCAGCCACACACATACCTCCTTTTGTGTTGGTCTGATGGCTTTCACTCTGGGTCTGTACTCAGGTCTCAGTGTGAGGGTGATCAGAGGGGGCTTTGTATGCTCCCTTGCATGTTGCGTACACAAAGTCCAATGTGTTGTCTTCTCTCATTGGAAAGTCCACATGTTGGTGCAGATTGGGCAGTAAAACCTTTAAATCCACGTGATTGAAGTCCCCAGGTGTGATGAGGAATCCATCTGGGTGTGCTGTCTGTTGTTCACTGACGGCCTTGTAGAATTCATTTAGTGCCTCACTCCTGTCACTGGTGTTAGCAGTGGGAGGAATGTACACAGCTATCAACAGAATTACTGAGTACTCCCTACATAAATAGAAAGGCCGAAACTTGATGATAATAAACTGCATTTCATTCATTTGACTAGCAGGCAGTAATGGGTCACACTCGTTAAGATTGGTGTAACGCTATGTGCCACCACTAAAGGGCAGCCTTACTGCATGCTCATGAGAAGGAATAGGAAAAAGAAAAATGTTACAAGACATGTTTTAGGCAAAACTGTGACCTATTCCTACCATTTATTTATTAAATAAAATCTAAAACCACTATTATTTAGTATGAAAAACAGGGGTTTCAAATAAATACTGTACAGAGATAAATGTAAGAATTTACAGTTTTTGGTTGCTTTGGCAAGTCTAGCAACACAGGAAATGATTGAGATGTACAAACCACAGCACAGGCTGACTGTAGATATTTGCTTAGCCTTATTTAAGATAAGCACACTGGGAATCACCTGCTATCATGATCTCCAGCTCAGCCGAGGAGAGGTCTGTTGGGTCCGTCAGGATAATGCTGACATCTCCCACCATGCACTGCTCCTCTTCTATACTGGGATCTG
>NW_018127956.1:936823-981416 GCF_001952655.1 Monopterus albus
AAAAGTAAAAGACGTTCTCTCAGATTTATCTTTCCAGCCACTGCTGTATGATCGGTTCAACTAAAGATATTCCTCTGTTTTATTTAGGTAGTTTTCAGAGAAATACTGGTGTCCAGTTATTCACATGAAACAAAATCTAAGGCTAAAGGCCAAGTCTGACAAGCCTTCAGATTTAAAACTGCTTTAGAGGATGAATAAGAGCATGTTCGGTGTGTACATTTACTGCAGAAAAAGTCTTACTGTCATCATCTTCCCTCCAGCTCCCCTTCATGTCATACTCCTGTTCCAGGTTCGGTGGCTCTGAGGCGGTCAGATGCTACAGCTCAGGACGCTTCATCCGTTCATGACACCTGAAGAGTGTAAACAGGTGGATAAGAGACAGGGGCTGCAGGTTTCTACAGCTTTAACTTAATCATATATCCAGATGCCAAAGGACTGGAGCTGGTTCTGCTGTGCCAGTTAAAGAGACTTCAAACTGTCAAAGGATCAAAAGCTTGTATTGGCAGCTGGGTCAGATGTGTCAACTGTCCTAAGTTATTTCTTTACCTTGTGCCAGCCTGGACAAAAAGCTTTCAGATGCTCCATGACAAATGAGACTGTATGATACGACGGAAAGCTCCAGAAAAGCCACTAAATGGAACTTGTGATGAGATTGTTTTCTCCATATTATTATTAGTTGCAGACTTATTTAGAAGTCAAAATAAAACCCATCCGCCCTGTTTAAACATTGATAGTAAAGAAATGACATTCAAACACTCATCACTAAAAAGATCAGCAGAGGAAAATAAAGGGAAAAACGTGACAGACTTCGCGTGTGTATCAACACTGATCAGGTGTTAATGTTAACGTTACCTGGCCACGTGGTTTACATTGTAAGGAACCAACACAACTTTGTGTCCCTGCAGTGTTCTCATTTATCTTCATGGTGTCAAACCAGACACAAACACCAATAGGAATGATTATAACAATAAACTAAATCCAACCCTTGTACGTCCCATTCATATATTATAACAGATGGATACCGAATCACAAGATGGAGACCATTATTCCCACGGATGTATTAAAGGGAAAAGAGAGGAGATTTTTCAATGTCTGTACTGTGTTTTTTATAATGTTAACACATTCATTTATTCTATTTATTTTCCCCAATGAATGTTGCTCGCGTGCCGGACATGGCAAATTTGTTTTTCTTCCGCTGTGTGGGTTCCACTGCACATGCGCACTAGGGGGCGGTGGGGGACCGCGGCCGAACTTTCTCAGGCTCCAGCCTTGCAATATCTGCTGTGCAGACACCAGAGTAAAAATCACATGCGATTACAAACACACCTTTCTTCTAGACACCCCTTTATTAGCAGATGGAATTCCCCACAAGGCGTTTTACAAATGATGAACACATTCATTAGCACTTTTCTTCTATTATTTCAGACTCTGTGTGTATGTACATGCACATGTGTGTCTGTGGATCTGTTCAGGTTTGGTTGCTTAAACCGGCTCCTGTGGAGTGTTGACCATGTCCATCCAGTGCTGCAGCTGAGGGCCTCTGGCGTACATGAAGGGCCCTAACACCAGCACTCCCAGTAGGACTGGAGGCTCTGGGAGAAAGATATATGAATATCACTGTGTCAGTGTTTTGGATCTTATCTACAGCGATATTAGGGGGGCGCCCTGCCCCCCCTTGAAGGTCAAGTTAATTTTATTTAATTTTATTTTCTATATAGCGCCAGATCACAACACAGAAAAATGTATGATGAAGAAAGCAGTGAAAGGTGAGGTGAAAGTTAGGAGATGAAAGTTTACTCAGGTTAAGCACACCCATGCTTTTTATTCTCTTTGCAATAAAACTTACACAAGTAAAAAGCCAGTCAGAGTAATTCAAGATTCAAGACTTTTATTTGCCATTTATGCATAAACAGAGTCTAGGCATATAGGAATTCTTGTGCAAGTCAAATAAAGATTTTAAAGCCAAAAGAATGAACACCTAGTCTTAAGTATAACATCACCCAAGAATACAAAATACAAAAACAAGAATACAAAATTCTTGATTGATCAAAACATCATGACTCCATGGCTAAGTGAAGCCTGAAGTACGGAGCCTCCTAAAACCAGCATGGTGGCAACACAGAGAAACCTTTACATGAAATTGTAAAAGTTACTTACACAATTTTACAGGCCATGAACATGGGAGTTTCTTAGAGTAGCTGAGCCAGCTCATCCTCTCCTCCTCCTCCTCCTCCCTCCTCTTCACTGTCTTTCAATGCAGCTCTCAGTCTGACCCAGAAAGATTCCTGCTCTTGTGGCTTCTCAGGCCATAGTAGATAGGTCTTCCTGTGAACAATCTTGCGTAGGCGTGTGTAGGGAGACAGATAGTGTTCAGGTATGTCCTCCAGGAACACCAGCAGTAGGACATCACTGCCATCACACAGAAGCCTCAAACTGGCCAACTGAAACTCCATAGAGCACCACTCGCTGTGCAGGAAGTGATGTGTCACCACACAGATGGTGTGGCGAGAGCTGTAGATGGCTGTCTCGATATTCTCTAGAACAGCAGTGCCGGGGCGGAAGTCTCTATGGTGGAGGCACAGTCTGAGTCTCGACGCACCAGCAGGTGGCCTCTCTAAATTGTGCACCAGCTCTCTCATCACCCAGGACTCATCCTTAGCACTGTAGGAGATGAATGCATCATACTGGAATTTGGACCTCACTGCCAACCTACTTCCACGTAGTTTGGCCTTGAGGATGAGCAGCAGGTAGCGCAGAGCGGGGCCTTGTGTGTGCCAGGCCAGACACACACATACAAACAACACATCCATCACAGAAAAGGTGATGAAGAGATTGAAAGAAATGTTTTCATAGGAGCAGGCCGTATCATCAAATTGCCACAGATAGGGAGATTTCCTGTCGTTGTCACAGTGGAGGTTGTACAGGTAGGACACCTAGTGGGAATTTAACAGGACAAAACAAGAAAATGTCATCATTTGAACTGTCAAAGAAAGTTATAGCCATGTACTTTAAGTTGATTTATGGCAGTGCCTGCAGCTTCACTTCTGTACCTGTGTATTAGGGTTATGGATGGACCAACTCTTGAACCAGGCATTTTCACAGGTACAGGTGAGTGGGTTGTCTGAAACAACCAAAGTACGCAATCTGGAAACACAAACATACACCAAGGTTGACTGTTTAGCTTCCCCGCTGTCAACTTAAGGAAATAGAAGTGGTGTTGTATTACATAATGCATATTGTAGAAAATAGAACAAGCTGTGTTTGTAGCTTTCTGGGAAGGCACATTTAAGTTGCACTCAGGAAGAAGCTGGTGCTGAACAACTTAGCTGCATGTTAACAGTGTTCTGCACCACTTCCTGAGGCCCTGAAAGCGCTAAGCATGTGAAAACAGATTAAGTAGTGTTACATTCACACCTTTTTTGGTATGAAAGGTGAAATTAAAATTGGACTTTGTTGAATAGGTGTTATTGACAAAGACAGGCATTGCAGGATCTGTTAGACCTACGTCTTCAAATAAGGAAAGAAAACTTGGTTTGAGGTCATATTTTGACAGTTGGACAATATAAATGAATTTGACCATCTTGTGAGATTCATCCTGCTGTCTGGACTACTGGGCTCACTAAGAAAGTTGGTTATGTTTCTTAAAACTAAAGCAGGGGGTGTTGTACAGTCATGAAAGATGTCAGGGTTAAAAATCAGTGAGACAACCATAAGAAATATACTTATACACCTCCGTAGCAAGTGTTACATGAGAAGACTGGTGCCAGTCTCAAGTCTGTGGTAACCATGAAGCTGCCACCAGCCACTGATTAGCTTAGTTTAACATAAAAACTGGAAGTGGAGAAACTAGCTTTGCTGTGTTTTTACAGCTTAAAACACAATATAGAACTTATTTAGCCATTTCTCTTTGAATAAGAGCTGCTGGTGGTAGCTTCAAATTTAGCTTACAGATGTGAGAGTGTTTTTTAAGCTTGGTGAGGAAACATGCTGTTCAAAATGTTGGATGTTCCTTTAAGAGCTGCTGTACATTTCACTAGCTCCTCTACTGTACCTTGGCAAAGCATCCAGCATCGATTTGTCCACAGTGTGGAGGTGATTTGACTGGACTTTAAGTATTTCCAGTGTATTATCTGGAGGCATGAGGTTAGCAGGGAGCTTATCTAGGTCTACTCTGTAAAGAGTCAGCCTCTTCAGCCTTTTCAGAGGGAAGAACGCTGCACTCAGGTTAGTCGTTTTCATATTCACTCCTGCTATGTACAGGAACTTCAATTTCACCAGAGGAACAAAGGCATCAGGATGGAAGTTGGCCATGATAGTGTGCCCGATAGCAATTGAGGTGAGATGACCTAGACCTTGGAAGAAATGGGGTCCTATATTCCCAATGCCTTGAGCTCCAGGACCCTGGTAGTTCATCTCCAAAAACTTCAAATTAGACATAGGAAATAAACAGATACAAAAAGATTTATTCACTTAGTGCATTACTTGAAGAACATAGTGTAACTGCATCAAAGAAATGTATTTACCTCCAGAGAAGTCAGGTTGATGAAAGGTGCTTCATTATACCTGAAATGGAGCTGGTTGTTGTACAGAACAAATTTCCTCAAATGCATAAGCCCAGACAGGATAGATGGCGTCAGCCTCCTGATGCGGTTCCCACTTAAATCCAAGTATCTAATTGATTAAAAGTTGTATTAAATAAATGGACAGAGAGGAAAGATGACTATAAAAGCAGAGAATACTCAATACCTGAGACTCGTCAGGTCTTGGAAGGAGCCCTCTTCAATGTAATAAATGATGTTCAAACTGAGGTTGAGCTTCAGAAGGCTGCACAGCTTACTGAAAGGCTTCTTGGTGATGTATTTTAGGAGGTTGAAGTGCAAATATAGCTCCTTAAGTTGGGTGAGGGCACTGAATGCCTTTGGTGGCAACTCAGTGATTTCATTTTTTGGGAGAGACAGGCAAGTTAGCTTCTTCAGAGGAATGAACCACTTAGGGTCAATGGCGCGAATTTTGTTCTTGTCAAAGCTCAGAAAGCTGAGATCGGGCAGGTCCTTGAAGGTGTCCGGCTGAATGACAACCTTATTTTGGTTTAGCTGCAGAAATTCCAGTCTTTGGAAACCGTGAAATGTAGTGCGAGATATCCGCTTCAACCCACAGTTGATTAGATATAGTTTGCTTGTGTTACCTGCACCCAGTGACAGCTGGGCAACATTTCCAAGGTTTGCATTCTTAAGAATGACCACTGGGGGAGTGGCACAGTCCAGCAGGCTGGAGTTATGTTGGGGTAGTCTGGATCCTGTCAAGTCAACCTGTATCAAGTTAAATTGACATAATAATTCTTTAAAACATATAAACAAAGAGATGCGGCATTACAAGGAGTACACATACCTCTACTTTCTTAATCTGGTCCATTTCTTTTAGCACTCCACAAATAGTCAGTGGAGATTTCTCCACAAAGAGTGAAAAAGCCACCCAAGAGAGATTCCTCTTTGTCTCAGCTGAGAGTCCCACGAACATTTCGATTTTAGCTGTTTGAAGAAGCAAACTCTTCAGCCTGGGATTGGAAGCAAAAGCATCTGCCTGCAGCTCCAGCTTCGAGTTGTTGGACAACCTGATGTACTCCAGGGCAGGGAAACAGCTCACATTTAACCTCTGGATGTTGTTTGCAAAAAAATCAAGATGCTTAAGAGTGGAGGAGCCTCCAGGCTCTTCACAGCTGAAAGACGTGAGCTTGTTGTGAGACAGATTGACATTTTGAACCACTGGGAGAAAATGAAGTATACTTGATGAGATTGTTTTAAGTGTGTTGTAGGCCAGAAGAAGTGTTTGTAGACTGCTGAGTCCCTCAAATGCCTTGGGGTGGATGTGGGAGATGGTGTTTCTGGT
Organism: Monopterus albus; assembly: GCF_001952655.1. NCBI lineage: Eukaryota > Metazoa > Chordata > Actinopteri > Synbranchiformes > Synbranchidae > Monopterus > Monopterus albus. Next base: position 942,710 of record NW_018127956.1, read on the forward strand.
GAGGTTCAGACAATCCAGGACACCTAGGCCTCTGAATTCTCCTCCTTTTAGAGAGACCAGCTGGTTCTGGCTCATGTCCAGGTCTTTGAGTCCAAAGATATGGCTGAATGATCCAGGTGGGATGTTTCTGATGTTGTTCTTCGATAGGTTGATGATTGTTATGTTTTTTGGGATTTGACTAATGACATTGGAGATGTTGGCAATGTGCTGGTTGGAGCACCACATGACATATGTCTGGGGGTAGTTCTGAGAACAGCCTTTAAATGCAAAACCACAGCAACTGCAGGCGTTGCAGAGAAGTAGGAACAGCACAGTTCGCCTCATTTTTGCTTGACAGCTCACAGAGGTCAGGCCCCAGAAATCTAAAATATATTAAAACAGTATAAACAATGGGAAAGTAAAACGATCTCACAAGTTAGCTGCACTTATATTTTCTTAAAGACAAAAGCACTTCAACCTGCAAAAACAGTTTTTTTTTGGCAACTTTGGGAGCAGCAGAATCAAACTGTGAAGACAACAGTAACATGCTGTATTATCAGCTGATTTTAAGTGAAGTTGTTACCAAGCAGTTTACACATCCAGCAGTTGTGGAGCAAGATGGAGTTCTGGCCACCTGCCCAGTTTAAGTCCAACATTCACTCTCTTTTAGCTCTGTTTGTTGTTGTTATATACTGTATTTGGCCCTTTAGCTGCTTGATGCCACACTATGTTCATCAGCTAAATGCTAATTGTGCCTGTCTGCCATTTGGTGCTGAGCTGTTCCAGGGCTATTTTACAACTTCATTGCAGAAAATGATACTATGAGGGCAGTAAGAGTGAATTATACCAGTAAATTTGACAACCTGCCAAAAAATGAACTGAAATTCACTGTATTTTTTTTTTAAGACAAGGGGAACTATAAATTCAGATGCCCTCTGAAAGGACCTCACTGCAAGCAACCTGTTTTAAATTATCATGTTGTTTTCATTTTGTCAATCATTATTATAAAAATATTGGCCACAGCCACTTTAAGGTTTCAGGTTTTCCCCAGTGTCTTCTGATGAATGCCTGGCTTTTTCTTGTAACTGCAAAGTTCTTGAATTGTTTTTGAGTGATTTTCAAATTGTGAATTTTCTATTTCTTTAATTCCAAGCATGGTATTGTCTAGTATCTGTTTGTACCCTTATTTTTATCCAACAAATATATTTTAATACAAAAATAATGTTACAACATACAAAGCAAATTTAAACAAATTTGTTCTGTTCTTCTGCCCTGACTCTTTCATCCAAACATGGAAAATGCCTTTAAATTTGTCTAAATACAAGTGTTTTTATATCATGAAGCACGAACCTAATAATTAAAGTAAAATATTACAACTCACCTCCTTCTGCTCACTTTTAATGTGTGCAACTGTAGTTCCTATGTTAAATGGTGTCAGCAAGTCTGTCTAACTAACACCTCTCTGTCTTTGAGGAAGGAAGTTGTTCACAGTTTATTTACATGAATGCATATCGATCTTATAGTGACCACTTTTCTGTGGTACTGATACAGTGCGAGCGAAAGAACTTTCTTCCCTTTTGTTTCTTTCGAGCACTGTGCTCATGCTGGCAACAGGGTGCATGAGCAAACTGGTCTGAATTTAAATCTGCAGTCCACATGAGGGAGCTCTCAGCTTGGGTCCTGCAGTTTGCTGAATCTACAGCACAGTGCATTGTTTTCCAGATGCAGAAGACATTTTTGCCAATTTGCATAGACAAAACTTTAGAGTAAAACTGTATTTAAAAAGTCTTGCAAAACAGGATCTGCATTATTGGAAGCCAATGCAATGTTTACACTTCTGTAAGAAAATCTAGGAACCATCCACCCAACTCAGTGGCATTACTGCTTTTCCTGTATTCTAGGAACAAAATGTTTGTTGTTGTTTTTTTTAATAAAACATTTTTTGCTGTGGTGCACATGTTCCTAAAGTCTTTAATATTTTCTATATACATTTATTACCACCTTACATTCAAATTATTCACAAATAATTGTCTGAATGTAGACATTTTTATATAAAACAGTCAAATTGGAGAATCAAATATCAAATATAAACTGGAAAAAAAAAGGAACAGACTCCTCTTCAGGCTGAACATCCACTGGAGGCTCTTCGGATACTGGCAGCTGACCTTTGCCTTGAGTGTGAGGGTGGTGAGGGGACCAGAGGACACAGGACAGCCCGGCACTGGGTGTCCATCTTTGGGGGAGACAGGTAGTCCTCTGTTTAGTCAGTGTGGAGCTCGCCTCCCGGGTCTTGACCTTTGCAGGGAGGCTCTAGGAGCGGAGGCACAGGTGACCCCACTGATGGCCGCCTGGCTCAAGGTGCTGCTTCACCTTTAGCACCGCCACCCGGTGCTGCCACTGTAGATCCATTTGTCTCTTATTAAGACTCTTGGTTTTCTTGTTCCTCATTCTGTGATCCCTTTTTATTTTCTTGTCCACTTTCATAAAAATACACCTTTTTGCTCTGTTTATTGAAAGGAATACTGTACATTGTGTATAATACATTTCCTTTTCATCAAGTCAGATGCTGCAGTCCACATGATATTATTCATATAAAACCATTTGACCTTTAAAATGTTTTACTTACATTCATTATTACAATATTTACAAATCAATTTAAAGGATTGTCTATCGGCATGTTTTTAATGAACAAAATTATTCAAATAATCCTGATGGAAATGATGAAGTATCGATGTTACATTTTTTAAATTTAAGAGAAATTCGCATTGTAACAATTTATGTCCTTAGTGTATTACAAATTCTTCTCTTTCAAATTATCATTCACTCTGCATTTTTCCTCTAAGGTGCAAAGTATTTTGTGAAGGTAAACTGAGAAGGGGAGTGACAGTCCACTTCCAGCCAGTGAAAGTCAAAGACAACTGCATTTGAACAACAGCATGGAGTTAGTTATATTACAGGAGAACAGCAGTTCAGTTGTCAGCAGCTGTCAAAGGGCTTGGAGGACACTGGGCCTCTCGCCGTTGTATGGACGGGGCCCTTTTTGGAGTTTTGGCAGAGGCAGAGATGTCAGTGAACACCACTGAGCGGCCGTCGGGGCAGAGCAGGACGCTGGAGTCCGCCTCACACTTTGTGGTTCTGCTTGGCCATAATGCTTCAGCTGGACTGGGCCTCATGCCGAGAACCTCTGTGTTTACCATCGACGCCTGACTCATTTTAATCAGCATGTCTAATGAGTGTTTGCGACTCTCCAGTGTCATCTTCATCACCTTCCTCTCAATCTCATCATCGTCTTCCTCCTTTTTCTCCTCCAGCTCCTCCTCATCCTCCTCTGTCTCTGTAGTGTTGTCTTTAAGGCTGCCATCCTCTCTCATGCCCTGGTCACTGGCTGAATTGATCGAATCCCTCTTGACCGACAGGTCGAGAGGGCCCTCACTCTGGCGAGCTGTCCGCTCCAGCGCCTCGTGGATGTGGGAGAGCTCGGTGCGGATTTTGCTCAGGTGTTCCCAGAGGTGGCGTTGGACGGGTAGGTCCTCCTTCTCCAGGTGAGAGATTTTGCGTTCAGCTTCCTGGTACTCCTGCAAGGCCTTGGAGAGGTCACTGAGGAGAGCAGCCACAGACTCCGAGGCTACCTCTCCCATTGTCTGGCCAGCAGTCCCGTCTTGGCTGTTTGCTCCCCCACTAGTTGAAAGAGAGGATGTTTCACTGTTGGGACTGGTGAGAGAATCACTGCACCACAGTTCAATGGGCCGGGTCTGAAGCTGAGCATCCTGCAGACTGAGGATAACAGTAATTTAGAAATGATCAAACCTGAAACCGCTTGAGACAATAAAGAAATTAAATAACCTGTACAAGCTACAAAGATGATGATGATACCTCTGCTACTCAGTCATGATTATAAAATAAGGAAAGTTATGAAAATCTTTACCTGCTCTGGAAAAGGAGTTTGTCCGCTGCTATATTAAGTGTCGATGCAGTCTGAATATTCTTCAGGAGGTCCGTAGTGAAGCCCATGGCTGGCTTCTTCTCCACAGGTGCCTCAAGATTTCCCAGTGGAGCCCCTGTCCTCTTGAGGCCCCAGATTGCTCGGCCTTCCTTGGTAGTAGCCTGCAGTTTATCCCCAAGCTTGTAGCCCTGCTCAGGGGAGTCTCTATGAGGTGACACCCAGCCACTGGGGGACACTGCAGTGGTCCCTGGCCGCAGGGCAGGCACTTTCCACAGATTGACTTTAGGCTGGAAGCCAGACAGGGGACTCGCTTCCAGACTGTTTGTGGGCATCTTGAGCACTTTGCTGGCATCACTCTGACCAGAGGCTGGTCCGAGTGTGTGCTCACACAGGAATGGGTAGTAGAGACGAGGGGGGATGAGAGCCCTGTCTATGGGTGTGCCAGAGGCTGAGTGCGTCAGCTGAGCAGCTGACGCCAAGAAGGGAAGCTGGGTGAGCTGTGCGTGGGTCTGGGCAGTGACACCAGTAGCAGCAGTGGGAATAGTTGAGTTCATATAGGAGAAGAGGCTGGGGCTGATGGGATAGCCTACCCCAAGCACTGATAGGTTGAGTCCAGTGGGATCCTGGTAGTCCACCAGGTTTGGTGGAGGAGGATAACAGGGAACTGAACTACTCACTCGAGGCTGAGCTCCTTCTGTTTTGGCCTTAGTGTGGCTGGACCCTAACAGCCGCCACTGCTCTGACAATAGCCCAGGAGCTGTTAAACAAGTCTTAGACAACTTGTAGTGTTTCAGCTGGGCCTCTACTTCTATTGAGCGTGCTCGTAAAATCTGATCTTCCAGGGAGAGCATGTCAGCCATCAGAAGCTCTGACTCTGGCTGCTTGGTTTTCTTGGTAGCACACTCTGTACCATCTCTGTTGCTGCTGTTACTGGAGCTTTCTTTCATCAACCCAGTGAGCTCAATTCCCTCTCCCCGTCCTCCCCGTCCTCCCTCTTCTTCATCTTGCAGCCCACAGATTTCTCTGTTCTCTCCTTCATCCTCCACAGCCTTTTGCTGCCTCTGTCTCTCCTCAGTCCGCATTACCTGCTCTAGCTCATCTTTCCCAGTAGTGTGGAGACCATGTACCTGCTGAAAGGCTCGTAGCTGTTCCGGGTGTATGATGTTACCCTTTTTATAGGGCCAGTCTGACTCTATGAGCAGAGACAAGGAGTTCTTGCACAGGCTGTATTTCATATGGTTGTAAAGGTGGGACTTCTCCATGCAGGTGAATGGGCACTGGAAGCATTTGTAGTTGTAGGGTTTGCCCCATGGCCGGGGAATATAGTGAGGCTTCTTGGGCTTACGCTCCTTGTGTTTGCTGGCAGATGTCACTTTGCATGCGTCATCCTTAGACATGATTGAGTCTTGAGGTTTACAAAGATAGTATGATTTATTCAGATTATAATATTCAAGATATGTTTTTATATTTTCTATTTGCTAGGGAACATCTCATTTGATGTTGGATTTTTAGATGGATGGGGATGAAAAAAAAAGTACTGAAGCCAAATCTGTAAAACAAGCAAAACAATTTGATATCAGTGAATCTGCAGAACGTCAGCAAGTCAAAAAGAGATTAGGCGTGTTATCTTTCACCTCTACGTATCACATTCTTTACTCCCTTTTTCTATGCAACTGAAAAAAAGAAACATCTTGCAGATATTAAGTTCTGAAATCTCAATAAAGATCAAGTTGTGTGTGAACTGAAGAGTGTTCTACATCACTATGAACAAACAATATGAGAGCACATTTATTGTTTGTCTCCAGTGAGGGTTGCCACTAACTTAACTGCAGGGAGCCCACACTGCTCTGGTCTCACTGTACCTGCCACTACTCATTAGTTCCAATGCATCATGGGGGACTCCTGTGCAGGGGGCCCTCACACTACAGGCCTACTTGAGTTTAGAGGCATTGTCCTCGGAGGCCAGCTGCAGGCACAGCACGGCCAGGCTGAGGGATGTGTAGAAGCAGGTATGTGAGGCAGAGGAGTTGGGGGTTTGAGGCCTGGGTCCTAATGAGAGCCTGGCATCATGCCTATAAGGCATCATTAGTGCCAGAACTGGGATCTAGGTCAGGACATGGTGCATAAGTTTAACTGCTCTTGTGTACCATGTCGCGTTTTACTTGCTCTGTTTGGAGTTAGGTCAAACTTTAGAACTTGATAAACAATAATAAGATGGATTATGGGAGATTGTCATAATGATTCTAAGTGTTGAATGAGATATGAACTTTTAAATACTGATATTTTTACCTTTATGTGAAAAAAAAACCTATCCTTCCTAATCATATCATAAAAAACTGGAATTCTACAGCAACAGTTTAGTTAACATCTCCCTGTTCTGATCCCATAAAATAAATTTAAATACAATAATAAACTTTTCTTTCATTAGTTAAGATTACAGAAAGTTTTTACACTTTAAGCCACGCTGATGGCTGAACCCTGCAGTGAAAGAAGATTGTGCTCCTGAATTTAAAACACCTTAAGTCTGTGTGATGTTCAGGCTCCAGGATGAGGTAAAATAAAAATCTTTACCTGTCTGACACAGATTAATCATGACAACATTTTGAGATAAAGGCCAGTGAAGCAAACACAGGTGACCAGTTACACCGACAAACAGCAGACAACCTCATCTATAAAGCTATACAGCTGCTGCCAGCTGCTCTCCCACTTGGACCCTGAGAACTGGCCCGTTAGTGGCCGACCATTTGATTAGCTCACTTGTCTGCCCCAGGGCTCTGACCTGGGCTTTGAGCTCATAATGGAGCCTAACAGCTGCTGCTACAAGCCAATCAATAAAAATAATTTTTACAGTAGATTTTGTCCCTCTCCTGGCCACTGGTATTTGCTCACATCACCACTGACTGTGCACTTTGTTCCCACTGCTGCCCCATATCCAAACCCTGCGGTCTTGTTTTAAGCTTTTAGGGCTGACGATCAAACAAGCCTGACCACTTGACCACCGTTGCAATTAAGGAGATTCGCCACATGAAAAACTTTGACAAGTTACATGCAACATCAAGCACACCACTGACAACCTGTGAGACTGTACTATTTGTACAGTAAATAAATGCACACAAGGACTGGAAATGCAATCTGTTTTAAATGCTACAGCTTTATAAATACAGCATGTGTTTAAAATTAAATACTTTACCTAAAGTCAGGATGATTAGTTTCTTGTCTTGTTCTTAGAAGAAATGTCTTCTGCAAAAGAAAAAAAAAAAGAATTTAGATTTTGAAATTCATTGTCATTTACCAACTTAATCTCTTGCTTATCAGCTTTTTGTATTTAATTTTCAATATAAGAGGTCTTAGTTTGATTTAGCAAATTTTAGACAAATGTTTTCTACAAACACAAGTCGTACATTTATTTATTTATTGTACCAATAATGAGAAGTTACTTACTGGCATTTACATTTGACAGCAAAACACCAGATGATGCTGTTGATGATAAATGAACACAAGGTTTCATTATTCCTGATTAAAGTAAAAGTAATATGCATGAAAACTACATTTTATATTAATGTGCCAATGTGGAAAATCAGTGACTATCCAGTCTAGCTTCTGAACTTGAAAATGAAATAAATTTAATTGCATTATATTCCCTACAGGTTTGTGACCAGATTTAATCTCAGAATAAATACAATTGCATAAACAAGCTTACATTCTGACCTTACACTTTAAAATTAAATCTGTGCAAAATAAAATCAAGCAAACATTTTCTCACTGCAAGCTAAAGCACAATGTACAGCAGGCCTATTATTATAATCCTTTTAAAATGATCTTAAACTAACCTGCTTTCATGCCACAAGCTGCTTGAATGTGGAGAGGAAATGTATTCATCCATACCTCGAGAGCGTCCCGGTGTGGCTGCCTGTCACTCCTCTGCAGTGGCACTGAGAGGGCAGCGCGTCCTGCTCAAATGGGAGCGCAGGAGGGAGTGTTGAGATATATATTGACTGGGAGCATTACCCCCAGGCACTACAATACAGCCCCCCCGCCCTCCCATCCACCCTCTCTCCCGCTGGAGTGTCAAATGTGGTCTCTACCTTGCAGCTTGGATGTAATATAACAATTTACACAATACCAGCAAAGGTTAAGGTAGCGACTTAGTGATGGCTTCTTGTGTCAGGCGCTAGACATGAGGAAATTTTAAAGCTAGCTCCATGTATGTTTGAAGTGTTTTTACACCAAATTTCACACCAGCATCCAGTGCTGAATACTGAAGTTTAGCTTCAGTTTTTATCCGTTTTAAATGAGGCAATTTACAAAAAAAGCTATTCAAGAAAAAGCAGAAAGAAGACCTTAAATAGGCTATTTGCAAAAAATGTATTAATAATTACTTAATCTGCTATCTGATCAGTCTCTGCAATAAAAAAGAAACTCCAGAAAACCAGTCTGTTGTAAAATCACACTCCTGTACGTTAGTTTATTAAAATGTCTATACAGTGTAACTGTTAAAATTTCAGTTCACATTTCTTTCATAATTTTTATTCTATTTATCTTTTTACCTTGTAATTAAAATATAGGCCTTTAATTTTAACACAAGTTGATTAGAATTAAACAAACTGTATCACCATGGGTATCAACATGAGGAAGAGAAAGGCTCCTCACTTGCCATTTGATAAACTGGACATTTATCTGTCTTTGTGATTTTCAGTGCATTATATTTATACCAAATATTATTGCAACTTTTTAGTTAGTCTTGCTACACAGGCTGTAGGCTGATAGTAGGTTTTATTTTTACAACTAGAGTTAAGATATTAGTATTAATGAGAGTCAGTTATTCTAATACCCTGGCTGAATATGGGGGGGTATCAATGAAACAGGCATGAAAAACTTTCAAATGCTGAAAGATGACCTGGTGAGATTATAATCTTGATTATTTAATCTTTAGTCACATCATTCCTGATTTAAATCAAACTATTACCAATTTTAGACTACCATCTATTTCAAATGCATTGATTTGGTCTTCTGTGATCGAATCGGTGATCAGTGCAGTTCTGTGGTCTGCTCTCTAATGGAATGAGTGTTTGAGTGAGATGCAGGCAGAAAGGCACTTTGGGGTGGCTGGGGTTGTGTCCGCTGCTCTTCGCCTCACCTGTGTCACCAACACGAGGCAGGCAGTTGGGTGTTGTGTGTTATGGGGGCTGGAGCAGCAGTGCAGGGCAGTATATGGGTAACTGCAAGATCACATCTGCAGCCAGTGACTGACATATGTCACTTCTGACGGTTCAGACTCACTTCTCTAACTCTTACTATTTTTGTCCTCTTCCACTTCAGTTATCTTTATTCTTTGTTCATTCCTTTCTCTCCACTCTCTCCTCATCTCCTCCTCCTTTCCTCTCATAAAATCTACTTCTAACTCCGACCTCTCAATCTCTACTCTCTCCTCCTTTCTTTCTCCCTCCATCTCTGGGTGTCTTAGCCTGTGGCAAGCTTTGGGTCAACTCCAGGTTCTTCATTTCTTTCCTCTGGCTGGGTGGGAAGCGTGCATGCGAGCCCCCTTTGAGAAATGTCAGTGTCCGTGTGCTAGGAAAGTCAGGGGCCCTTCACAAGCCATCAGGCCTGCTGTCACACTGAGGCAGCCAAATGGAGACTGACAGGCCACTCCATAGAGCTTAACCATCTGTACCAAATGTGACAGCAGGGGAAAGAGGATGTCTGGTAAATCAGGAGGAACGACAGGAGCGCATTATGACAAGGAGGAAGAGGGGAAGGAAGAGAGGCATGGGAAACAGAGAAAGATCCTTCGCTTCTTAAAGCACAGGCACATGGGAGCTGATGTCAGTAAGGCTGTTTCTCCCCAACTACAGAGACACACGGTAGACAGTGTCAGTTCCCTCTGTTAAGTGCATGTATGTTAAGGGAGGACTGACCTCTTCAGTGCTGCCTTTTGTCCCCTTTGTTGCTTTAGCCTGATGTGGTTGTTGGTATTAGAGATTCTAAATGTTTCGGCAACATTATTGATTGGAACCAAAATGATCTCTCACAGTGATAGTTACAAACTCCTCCTTTCCTCCTAGCTAACCCAGAAACACTGGTGTTGTGTTTCCATTATACTTTCATTTATTTTGAAAGCGCAAAATCTGAATCACTGCTTACAGTTTGAAATATAATCTACCAAATATGGCTCAGTGAAAGGATTTGTTGATTGATTTTTGTGAAAGGTTATTAATGACTAATCATTTAATGAAATTGGTATTTTGTGACGGCTGTTTGGATCACGATATTTTGTAGTGTTGATTTGGCCAAATCCCTTTGCTTTATTTTATTTTTTGCACATGTTTTTTTCTGTTTACTTATAACTAATCAAACTAGCTGTGGCTTATTCCTAAATAATTCCTTATAATGATAAGACACGCAGCCTGTGATGGAAAACTGTCCTTATTAATATATTGCCTTATTAACATACTGATTGTTGCTATGCAGGTTTTATATATAGTTAATTGTGTGCTTGTGAAACCAGACACACTTCTGTGTCAAAGTATCTTCAGTGAAAAGCATGTCTTTGTATGGATGTTAAACCAGACAGCTTCCTTCTTGTGTGACAGACATGTCCTTAAACCTACATATGATCTTAACAGACCGAAACTACAAGCAACACTCATGTCTTTGTATAAAAAGAAATGCAGCTCTCTGCTCAGGGAGCTTCTCCTTCAGACTGCTATGTTTGACACTCTGTGAGAGTTCGCTCCTTCCTGCAGGAATAAATGCCCATCAACCTCCAGAATTGGTATCAGGTTTCATTTTGCATTCACCGAACCCTGATAAGACCATTTTTGCCATAACAAGCCACTGTCCCAAAGAGTTAATGTGCACGTTTAAGCCAAATTACAAAACACAGTGTTTAATTCAGAGAGAAAAGTAGAAATTTGAAGAAGCTGAGACTTGCAGTGAAAAAACAGAACTCTCCTGGCATGTTTACAGAGTTGAGGGTCCTTATGGAGCAGCATCTGGGGAGGCTGACAGGAGCACTCTATTACTACTCACAGAAAGGAACCTGAGGGCAGCAACAACACCGCTACTGGGGAGATCCAGCTGTGCAGATGCCTCCAAACACACACACACACACAGGCACACAACCAAACTGCAAATTAAGAGAAATCAACATACGTATGCACCCACCATTCGACAAGAAGAGACTATCTGCTGTGAGAGAAAGGCTAAATGGCGACCTCTAACCCGAGCTGAGTCTTCAGCTCTCAGCCTGCGTTGGGCCTGAAGTGGAGCAGCTTACAGCTCCTCTCTTAGCCTGCGCTGCTGGGCACATTAACTAAACTCATATCGCTCTCAGCCACTATCAATTATTCACCACCTCCTTCCCCTACGTCTCCTCTTTCCCCTCGTTTTCAAAGGAGAACCACTCCAACAGCCGCTCCCAGCTTCACCAACACACAGCCGCAGTGCCAAAACAACCTCATGCCTTTGGTGACTTCCTTTTTATTCTTTAGCACCAAGTGTCGTTTATGACTTTGAATTCAAAGTTTTCTGTAAAACACTGTTAACATTCTTACATCATTGTTACAATAATATACTTTAAATGCACTGCAGCAGCTCCATCTACAGTGCATAAGCTGGAACGTATACAGTATGGAACATTTTCAGTGGTTTTGCTTTTTCATGTAACAAGTGGAGCTTCACTGTTTTGCTTAAGGACACCTCAGCAGGACAGAAGCCTAAATTCATGAACAACGGCAGTCTCTTAAAACTAAATTTGAATGATTATGGTTTTTAAAAAAATGATAAGTTCTCAGTGGTGATGAATATACTGTACATTATGTGACTGCTCATGCAAAATAATTATTTTTATGACTGATAATTGTTCCTCCCAGTTATTATGCATCTGCACCTAACTGGTTTTCATGAAACAGTGCACAAATGTATTTAAAGGAACACATTTTCTGTGCACAATGGCTGAGCATTTCTTTGGCAGCTCCATATTCATCTTAAGTGATGCTTGATCCATCATTTGGCCCTAAAAAGGGGATCAGGCCACACCATCATAAAATTTCACAACCCCATAACAATGCATTCAGTGATTTCATAAACACCATTATAGTACATGAGCAGAACACAGGCACCTCCTGTTGGCTGGTATGGTTATATTCAGTAGCGACACGACAGATCAAGCCCTCTCTTTGCTTACTAAAATGGTTGTCAGCATGATCTTTGTACAGCCACACTGGTCATCATGGTGCCAACACCAGTAGACATAACACATCATGCTAAGTTGCATTCTACCCTCCCCTCACTGTCCTACTGATATTTACCAGTTATATCAACCAGAAAAAATATACCACTAGTGACCCCTTTGAATAAAATGTCTCTATTATGATCAACCCCAGTAAAGGTTCTGTGCAGGCGTCTACAGGGTCATCAGGTGGAAACCCTCACAGTACCTGGTTGTTTTGAAATCCATTTGTTTGTGTGCTTTGTCTTAAGTTTGGTGAGATGATTGATACCACTCTCAGAAAAAGTACAGCCTGTAGGCAGCTAGTTTAGCTTGGCATAAGGAAAAAGATAAAGTCTTAATTTTTACAGTGATGACAAGGCTCCAGGAAGTCACTGCTCTTGGATAAAATAGTTTCTCAATTAAACCACATTTTTTTAGTTAGCATTTGAGGGGGGTTTTGTCACCTCTGCACAGAGCCGGATTCACTCTGGTCTCATTTCACGCTTTTGGGTTGAGCAAATGTGACCACAGAAATACACAATTACACAGAAGCCAGAATAAACTGGAAACAGAAACTGCTGTACCAAAAAAAGCAAACTATTTACAAGACATTAAAATAGAAAAGCTTCCTGAATTAATGAATTAACAACAAATTAAAGATAAACTCCCCCCAAAAGCACACAATGAACTGTTGAATCAGATAACCAAACACATGGAGCTAAGTTCATAATAAGCAATGTGACAATGGGGCAAGCCAGCACAGCAGTATGCTTAAATGATACAAGCACCAAATAATATACACAATGAACCTTGTTTAGCACCACTTCAAAGTTCTCAACAAGCAGCAAACTAGGGTCAATCAAACCACACAATCAACATGTGTTCAGTATGGCTAACCTGCTTGACTGGAGTTTTATTTCCTAGTCAGTATACCTAATCAACCAGTTTAAGATTTAGTCATTCACCAAGAAAAGTCTAATCTAATAGTAAACACAGGCTTGTCTTGGGTGTGTCCTGAAACAGGAAGGCCTAAGTGAACTTCCAGACCATTCTAAATAAATTCTGCCGCCTATCTGCTCCCAGAGCTAGTCCACCAGGTGGTGAGTCCACCTTCCCCTCTACACAAAGCTACAGGGCTGATGACTGCAGGTTGATATTTAATGGACAGATGTGGATGTGGTATTGATCTTCTCATCTAAGTCTCTACATGATATAGAATTGATGTATTTTCCAGAATGTTTAACTATTCCTTTCAAAGATTATTCTTGTCTTTCAAGCTAAACCAAAACCACTTTTCTAATTCTTAGTCTTGACAAATTAGACATGTCCTTTTGGGAGGTGAATTGCCCCCACAGTATGTCAGGGAACAGGCTGGGAGCACACACTGAGACATTTTCAGCTTCACACTTAAATGAACACCCACAATTATAGCGATGAAGGCTGGACAAACGCTGGCTACTTTCCAAGGAGATCTGGGTTGATATCTGAAAAGGACAGATGTCAAGGTTCAGTCATAGGCTGCATATATGACTTGAATTTGTTCTCTGCAAATCTCTAAGATGTTCTCTGTGTCTGAAAATCAAATATGGATGCAACTTTGCAGCAGAGTCAGCAGGTGAGCATGTGTCAGAAGTATTCATTTGGAAGGAGCTACAGCCGATGCCTAACACTTACTCTGCAGTGTTTATATATCTATGTGACAAGAGGTGGAGTTCACACCAGTGCCCGTGCTGTGGGTCACCGACAGCAAGCAGCTGGCACCTCTGTCGTCTGCTTTTTCACTCAGTCTCCGCCTCCCATTTCACCAGCTGCCTCCACATACACCCGCAGGAGGCGGGGTCTCTCTCACCGAAGCACCTGTGGGTGTCACCTGATGGGGGAAAAGCAAGTGGAAATGAAAGGCAGCAGACGATTCTGTCAGAGCACATTGGGACTGCTGTCCATCACAGCTCTGACCTTCAGGGTGAGTCCGCGTCTGTGCACGTGTAGGTCTATCAACAACAGATCTAGTGTGTGCGTCTAAGTATGTGCATATTAAGTCACTGACCCACAGGGAGTGTGCATATATTTGTTCATCAGTGCAGAGTGTGTGAGACCATGTGCGTACATTAGCGCCATGATTCCAGTGAGTGAGTGTGTCTATAAATGCATAGACCTTGAGGGTGTGTGCATGAGTGTGTGTGTAACTGTCTATCTCAATGCAGTGATCTGTATAAGACAGCAGCAGTAGCTGGTAGGTCACTGACAACCCTCGACTCGCAGAACTAAAGCTGCTGACCTCACTCACTATCCTCACTTTGAGTTATGATAAAGTCCCTGAGCACAAAGTATTTGTTACCCAACAACTATGTCCAAAATCTGACCACTAATGCATAGCGAATGTCCATATGTGTTGGGCCCACAGCACCACGATGCTGTGTCACTGAGACAGGAGCTTCTATTCCCAGAAACAGAGCTCCATGCAGCACCACACTCTGGGGACCAGGGACAAGAGGATGGTGTCAGTCAGTTTCCCAGCTGAAGCCACAATCCCCCATGTGCATCCCAAAGCTAGTGGCCCCATCACCTCCCCCCTTTCACCATCTCTGGGTTTGAATAATGATGGTTGTGGGCAGCAGCAGCAGTAGAAGGAAGAGAGAAAGAGTGAGAGGCTGCACTGCACTGCAAACTCCTGAAGCATGGCTGTTCAGCTCTGGCTGTCCATGCGGGAGGAATTGAGGGAGACAAGGACCAAAGCCTGTCAGCTCCATCCCTTAGGGTGCCTTGGCCTCCTAACTACAAGTCTGTCTTTTAGCAAACCATATGTTCAACCCCCCACTCCCAACCAACTAGCAAATAAACACGTCAGGAAGCCATAGCTAGAGGGAACTCTTGTTTCCCTCTCACTGGCTTGCATATTCTTGAGACTCAGACTCATTTCCCACTCATCCAACAATTTGGAGCTGTGATACACAGTAGATGAGTGATAGAGACCATGTGATATCACAATTTCTGTGAAGTTTCTTTAATTTCCAATCCTCACCTTTTGATTGCTTTTTGCATTTTAGACAAAGAAATAAGGACTTTTTCTTGGAAACTAGTGCCAATGACATGTACGTTGCCCAGTTACCCTGGGAATTACCTTCTGCGTCTCATGATTTACACCCAGTGCTAAAGTGCAAAATAGTGTGCCTTTTATTTAGCAAGGCAAAGGTATGTTCTTTCATCTTAACCAAGTGTGATTTAGTTGTCTAACCTTAACCAAAGACTAACCATAGCTTATGTGCAATAATCATTTAATGGAATTGGGTGAAAAATAAATATTGTCATCACAATTAATGTTCTTGTCTGGCAGTCTGCCTTTTGGTGCCAGCCAAAGTTTTACCACAGAGTATCTAAAACAGTCAAGTATCAATTTGTTACATAAGTTATGTAAATTATGTAAGTAAAACTCAGGTATCTGTCAATGTTAGTATCTTTATATTTTACAAGACTAAAAGCCTAAGGCCATGCAAGCAGCTCTGTGAGGCTGTGGAGCCACTGTATAACATTTTGTGCCAAATCATTAGGTAGATGAGATATTTCACTGAATAAGTGAAACCTTGACCTGCTGGTGCCTGATGACAAGTCAGCAAATCATCTACTTTCCCTCTTTATCCAAAACCTTAATGACAAAGTCTGTACTTTTAATCCAGAATGAACCAAGCTGTCTGGTTCAGGGGGGTAAATGAAACAGACATTCACCCTCAAAACAGATGGGCAGCTTGTATACAAGGTCCGGAGAGCCAGTCACTCCTCCCTTTGGGCAGAGAAATTGTCCAGAGATGGACAGCTGTGCCTTGGGCAGGGCATATAGGAACTGAAATCACACACAGTATTTATGGCTCCCTCAGGCTCTGGCGACTCACTGACCTGGCCATCCTGCAGCAGACAGGCAAACAGTTGGCTGTCCAAAGTTTTTCACAAGGTCAGCCACCATCCTTCACAGTGTTAGGGTTAAAAGAGAAGTTATCAAAGCATTGTTTTGTTTGATAGGACCTCTTTACATGCTGTGCTGGACATACTGTAAAGGAACTCAATGTCTGTCAGATTTTTTCAGAATACTTTCAGAAACACTTTTTCACTTCTGTGTTCGTGAATACTTCATCTTGATTTGTATAACAACATTTCCACTAAAACTCACTAGAGGAACAAATGAAATAGTCAAAAAGAATATGGGATATACTGAATGTTGACTTAAATAACTTTTGTTCTCTGCATGTACTATACTATAGCCCATCTCTGTGTAAAGTTGCGTGTGATTCGATATCTGGAGGAGACTTCAGCTGATCTAGTCAAGTCTGATTTTGAATTAGAACAAGCCTGGGTAGTCTTGTTGGATCTTTGATCATATCTTTATAAATGCTGTTCCCATTGATTTTGTCAGGATCCTGGTAACTCCCATGTTCTCTTTCTCACACACACATTCACATATAGACAAACATGGACACGCACATAGGGACGTGACAGCCCGCCTCACTGACTGGTCCAGTGACTCATCAGTGACCTTCTGTGGGATTGGCGTTGCCAGGCCAATTGACCAAATCACTGATCTTTAAAAACAGCTCTGCGGGCAGGTTGTGGGGTAGAGTAGGACTAAACACACATGCATATATGTACACACACACACACACACACACACACACACACACACACACACGCGTGCACTATCCACCTCTCTCTCTAATCAAGGAGCAGGCAGGCAGGACTCTGGGTCGCCACAGCGACACTAACAAGAGGTGACAGTTCCTCAGCGCTCGGGGCAACGACTAGCTCTGCTGTCGAGACTGCGGAGAGAGTCCGCCAGGCACACACTGAGGCAAGGTTTGCTGTTTTGGGAGGAAGAGGAGGAGGAGGATAGATGGAGGAGGGGATGCGAGGACAGGAAGCGAGCTGGTGTTGATGCTTGGGGAGTTAATGAGGAGGCATGAATATGAGAAGTGATACAGAGTGAGTTCCTCTTCTGATCCCGTCACAGTATGCTGTCTTTAAGTGCAAATTTATACATTTAAACTTTGAGTTTGTTTAGAAAGACACCCAGGACGAAACACAAACACAAGCAGCAAAACACACAAGCAGACAATCTGAACTGACGCACACTCTCACCAAGTCATACAGCCCTGGGGCCTACTTGCAGAGAGCTGTTGCCTCCTCCCCTCTCCCCCACTCCCCCAGCTCCACTCTCCCCATCTCCTCTGGAACACAGTTTAACTTCTGTCATTTAGATGAAGCAAGTGAGTCAGTCTAGCAGTGGCAAGAGGATGTGACAGGCCGGTAATGGACAGGACAAAGAAGGATTTTATAAAGAATTAGTAAACCTTAATAATTCACTACACAAAAGACCCCAGGAGTCCCCTGACCGACCCCCTGTCTTTGGCTCTCCTCTGAGCCTCGAAGTCGTCTGGATGTCTCCTTTTCTATCACAGCACCTGTTAATTGTCAAAGACAAGAGGAATGCAGAATGATCTGAATCAGCTGACATGTTTTGTTTAATCTTTTGACCTTTCCATTGACAGAAAACCCCAAAATGTCACAAAATGTCCTGATATGAATTAAATTATGTCTGTCAGTGAGAGAACTGAATCCATTTATTATTTATCCTCAGGGAACATGAATGTCTATCAAATTTCAGTGGTAATCCATCCAACACTTCACAAAAAAAGCCAACCTCATTATGGTATAAAATCAGGAGATCTCCAAAGTCAACAGGCTTCATCTTCAGGGAAACATGAATATCTGTACAAAATTTCATGGCAGCTCATGCAATAACTGTAGAGATAGTTGAGTGTAGAACACAGTGGTGAACTGAAAGGAAAGTCGACTTTGAAATCCCTATAGCTACACTGATACCGTGGCCAAAGAACTCCAGAGATGTACTATTCATGAGTTTATGTGAGCACATGGAAGTCTGAAGGGAACAGGAGGCCTCATTTATATCTACAGTCACATAGATATCCCTACACACACATCTCATTCCCAGCTGCTCCATCACCAAACAAACAGCATGGAGTTAATACCCTCTCTCTGTGATGACCGCAGTCATGGCTGTGAGTGACAGGCACAGTCATTAGATCCCTCGACACCCCCACTGGCTGCTCTTTTTATCCTCACTTGTATGTATGTGTGTGTGCTGAGTGTTGGTCGAAGTGGAGGAGCAGTGACGGGTGTCAGTACGGAGGCCTGGTCCAGTCTGTTGTGGCCTTGTGTGACAGCATTGCTGCCTGACCACCCTGCTGTCTGACCCCCTCTCTCCTGCCTGCATTGCCCTGTCAGACTTGGAGGGTGATGGGGACTGGCACTGCAGGGGCCTCTCTGGCTGGTGCCTTTGCTGGTGGTCTCTGTGGCCTATTAGTGTCTTGCTATGGGCCTGTCAGACTGACAAAACAGGGGCCTGTCAAATTAAGTAGGGGCTGAATATTGGAGGTACAGTATGTATTCAAACATACCAAGGAGAGATGGTGACGAGGAGGGGTGAAGAGAACCAGGATGAGGAAACTACCGGTGCTAATGTCGACGCTAAGTGATAGTGACAGGTTGAGAGCTGATCGGAGGGGAGAGGACAAAGAGAAAGAAGGATAGAGAAATAGTAACAGTAGTTGATAATGGTGGTGAGGGTGACCTGAGGAGACAAGTTAAGGACCAGTCCAGTCAGAGCCAGACAGCCACTGTTCCCAAGGATCTGAACGCAGGTAAACTGCTCCAAGTTTGGCCCAAACAGCTTGGAGTTACAGCACTTCCACTTAATGAGATCCGACTGATGAGCTCTGTGTGCAGGTGTGTGTGTGTCTGTAGATGCACCAATGAAGCATCTCAAACCACAAAAGTATTTACTGGAACAGCATCTATTTCCAAGGTTCTGCTAACATTTTTGTGGAGGACGCACACACACACACAACACAAACAAGCATATATGTGGGCACCAAAAGCTTCTTACACAATGTTTTCATATCATTGCATGGTAACTTTTGTCTCCACACTGTTTATATAACTTGCTTTAGGACAGACCACACACAGTGTAACTGCACTAAATCTTAACAATACTGTCAAAGTGTTACAAACCAGCTCAGCCCAGTCTCTGAACATGGAGCTATCCGGTGTCACTGAGACTTAATATTGGCGATGCTTCAGCTCTGAGCTTCATGTGCTCAGCTCTCAGAAGAAGACACTGAAACACAAGAGCAGGTGAAAGATCAGCAGCAGGATTAAGTGCTATGGCAGTTGTATTGACAAAGCCTTGTGTGCGCGTTTCAAGGGGGAGCTGTGGCAGCGCCTGTGTGTTTCGGAGAGGGCTGCAACTCTCACTCTCATGTCGCTGCGCGTTGCTGAGACTGAGAGGCTGATGCACAGTGGCAGCTCCCCCCTCGCAGCCACGGGCCTGCCCAGAGCCACTGCAGATGATAGTTTTAATTGCTTTCAATCTTTCAGGCTAGTCCCTGCCCAGTGGCGCAGAGTGCTTGTGTGTGTGTTTGTGCATGTGTGAGATGGTGTTTCTGTGTGCACGCATGCGGTGCGTTTATGTTGAGCGGTTATTGTCTGCGGATGCTGTACACATATGTGGTGTGTGTTTGATGGATGTGTTTGTCCATTATGAGAGGAAAATTAACAGAGAATTAAGGCCTCGCAGTGATACATCTGATGCACACTTCTGCAGAAGAAAAGAGAAAGTATGTGAACCCACTGGAAATACCAGTTTTTCTGGATTAATTGGTTATGAATTAAATTCGTCTAAGTCACAGGTATGGACAAACATATGCTTACAACACATGACATGAGCACATTCATTAAACACACACAGTACTGGTGGAAAAATTAAGTGAACCCTTGGATTTAATAACTGGTTGAAGCTCCTTTAGCAGCAATAACCGGAAACAAGTGCTTCCTGTAGCTGACCAGATTTCTAGAGGTTATTCCAAGCATCTCTAAGGTCTGGGCTCTGACTGGGCCCCTTCAAAAAGTGGATTTTCTTTGTTTGAAGTCATTCTGTAATAGATTTACTTTGGTATTTGGGCCATTGTGCTGTTGCACCCTCGTTCTAAGGAGCTTCAGCATTGCATGCATTGCCGTGCTTACACCATACACAACTCTTTCCTGTATTTGAATCAACAAGTCTTCTGAGAGCCCTGTTCTGTGAGGCATGGGTCTTATCAGCAGATGCTTCTTGTGAATAGCAAACTCAAAATGTTGGAGTGTTTACTGTAAGACAAAGTCCCCTCTAACCCACACCTCCAATGTTGTTTGACTGAGTAGACTCCAGCTTTGCTCACAGCTGACTTAAGTTAGTTTTTATTAATGTCATTAGACTGGTGAATTAATTATGTAATGGTGTAGTGGTTTTAATGATGTATTCAATATGGAAAAGAACACAATGATGTGTGTGCTTTAAGTTCAAATAGATAGTGTTTGTTCATAATTGTAACTTAGATGACGATCTAACCACAGTTTAAGACAGATTAATACATAAATGTAGAGCATTCCAAAAGGTTCACTTACTTTTGAGTAAGTTACTATTGAGAGTGGATGAATAAATAGATCCTGCTTTCCATAAAGGCTACATGGGTTAATAAATAATAAAGTTCATGCAAAGACCTCAAAACATGCACTCACGTCGTAAAAAGCATTTAAACATGGGGAACACACAAACTGATCAATAATTCAGAGCAAGCATCGACTTGGCAGAACAGAACACAGAAAAAAGCCTGCGATCATCTATTCTGTATGTGTGATTTTAATAATGTTTTACAACCAGCACCTACAGCCAAACAGAACAGAACAATACATCACAATATACAACTTTCACTCTACAAATGTTCTACTTAGCTTTTTGATTTCTTTACTTCTCTCTTTATATTTTAGTGACTGAGTTTTTAGGAGAACTCTTTGTATAAGCTTCCAGCATCCTACCTCTCTTTTAGGTGTAAGTGTGTCTGTACATGTGTACTTGAATGTCTTTGTGTGCATAAAGTCGTATAGTGTTTTTAACAGTTCTATTTGATGTCTAAACAAAATAAATGGCGCATAGCTCAATATTTTATTGGCTGTAGCTTTTCTATTCATCTTTTTGCAATTGTCTTAAACATTTTCCTATGCACTGACATTTTTAAAATAAATATTAATCATGTCAGTGGAATAAATTGCAATAATCAAGATCAAACCATGACCACAGATCTGTCGCGATAGGTGTTTGTGTCACTGAGCTGCTCTTTCACTTCTCATCTATTTTCATGTATTTCTTGTTTGATTTGATGTGATTGCCTGTGTGCAGCGTCATCACAAAACCATCTGATATTTTCATTCGTATGACTGGGTGGGGCAGATCTGATGACGATGAAACCACAGCCTGTCCTCCACTGACCTGGATGGAAACATGCAATCCATTTACACTGGAGCACATGTACAACAACCCCCGTCCTTTTCTGCTTTCCCTTTCATATCTAAAGAGACACATTCTCTCTTCCTCTCTTTCTCTCACACACATGCACACACATTTGGCTGGGGGGTAAATTAAGCCCTAACATTCCCACAGAGACTAATCTCCATCCATTTAGAGGGCTGTAATATTTAATCAGGAGGCCCTGGACCATCTCCCAGCACTACACACTGTGGCATGGCTCATATGTTCACAGGAGAGGTCAGCCCAGAGGCAAAGGAGGGGAATTCAGTGCTAAAAGCCACAACGCATCTAACCACAGAGGCTCCCATTTCCTCTTACTGAGTAAAAGGAAATGGGATGCTATGTTACTTTTGGGTGGAGGAGACAGAAACAGGAGGATGAGTTGGTACTGGTACGGTCTTATTTTCCTTTCTTGTCTTCATTGTTATCATGCATTATGCCGTCTTATGACATTGATACAAAAACATTCATCAAATCCACATCACACCACAAATTATTCAATATCTATGTTTTATCCTAAGAAATATGAGAAGAAATTTAAAAAAAAAAATTCAATTCAATTCAATTAGCTTTTAATTTTGCAGCCTCATGACCTCTGCTCTAACCACACTCAAAAGTCATTAGGTCTTTAGTCAACCACACTTCAGCTACACAGTATGATTCACTACATTTCTTGATTCACAACATCTGGTCCAAACAGCAGTTAAAAATAACTTCTTTCTGAACACTTTAAAGTCATAGATAGTCAGATAATCCTGCTCATTTCTGTTCAGCTAAATGTTACCTTCCATCATTGTCATTGTTATGTACGTTAACACTCACTTTTCCATGGTACATGGTTGGGTTATTTTATTGATTAAGGTCACTGCTGTATTTCGTTTTCCAGTCTTAAATGTTGCTCACTTAAGCATCTCTACTTTGGTGCTGAGGAGATGTAGATCAGCTGTCATGTCTGGTGGGGTCCAGCAGGTGTCGCTGTTCTTCCTTGCTAAATTCAATCCTCAGTTACTGTACTGCAAAGACTGCTTTAAGGGACATCCTCAGTTACTGGGTGAACTGTACTGCAAAGACTGCTTTAAGGGATACCTGGCGGTTTGAGTTATTTTGTTCTCTTATACTTCACCTTAATTATGGTATATCATCTCCATAGCAATAATTGATGTACTGTGTATTTGTTACTTTGATGGAGACAATGAGAATAACTTGCAAGTCATTGTAATCAGCAATGTAACTTTAATATTGTGTTTTTATTTTCTATTTTGCTCCATAGAACCACACAAATACACCCATATACAGCCAATACAGCAGATATGATTATGCAAGTATCCAGTCTTGTGTCCTGACCAAAACCCAGTGGTGAGCATCATATTCCACCAGCTAAGGATAGATCTCCTTTCCCTCATCTACTCTCACTGAGCTCAAAAATGTCAGGGTTCTGGCCACCAGTTATGATTTATAAGAAGTCTTTTCTATACATGCATCTACTTTCTTCCTTAAGGTTAATACAATAGTATAATCGAAGGATTTATTGATCCTTAGCGTAACATTGGCAAGGTGCATTAGCTTATCTCACAGTATGGACAATACAGTAGATTGAAACAGAAAAAGATGATAAAATTGATTTTAAAAGCTTTTTTTTACACTTTTATGTCATGCAGTAGCTAATCAACTGACTGACTAATCATTTTAGCACCAAATGTAATGCAACAAATCCACAATTACAATAAATTTGAAGCATCACCTCTCTGACACCTTATCCAGACTTGTTAATAAAGGGCCGACATCTTGTTATGTGCTCCTCCTCTACCCACCCAGTGTTCCAGTAATCTTCCTGACACAGGACATACAGTGTGTGTCCAGGTAGCGTGGCTGTCCTGCCTGGAGGTATCACACTGGACTGAGCCAACTGCTCTTACGCTTACACACAGTAAAGGTCAGGTCTCGCACCATTAGTGTGAAAAGTGTGAAACGTCTGCAGTGAAAAAGGTTTAATTCATCTGTTTTTAACAAGTCAGGACTGTTGATGCATCTGTATGTGCAGTACAGTACATGCTTGACCTGACCTGAAGCAAAAAAAAAAAAAGGCTTCTGCAATGAGTTTCTGTTTTAACGCCATAACGTTTACGTTGCTAAGTGTTAAGTTAAAAAGTATCATGTGTGGCCATTGTAACGCCTGCTCCCTGATTCAGACTGACTCTAATGGGAAACACTGGTGAATTTTTCATACGGCCCAGAGGGAAGAATGAGCGACCACACTGGCAGATCACAACCTCTAAGAGAAAGAGAAAGAGAGAGAGCAGCAAGGTGAAGGAGTAACCTGACATTCAGGACGAAGCTTGACCTTCCATCAGGCTTTTGGTTTAATGTTGGTTTAACTGATTCAAACTTGAATAGATGTCAAGGTCATGAAGTTTTCTCAATCCTTAAAAAAAAAAAAAAAAACGAGAAACAGCAGAACAATAGGGCATATTGTTCACTTATACTGTTGCCTATAGGAAACCAGAAATGGCCATGTGCCAGCAAACAACAGAAACCTTTTAACTTCTGCTTATTTGAACTTCTTCTGTAAAGTTTCCGTGGTGAGAGAAATGTTTTCAGAAATGCTTTTTTTTAACTCACCTTGACAAACATTACAGTCTTCACTCCCCTCTGCTGTGTTCATATCTCTTGGTTTTGTTAATGCATGGATTCCCACAAAGAAACTGTTTTAAATAATCTAGATGTTCTGTGATGTTTCTGATTCATGCATTGGGAATCGTATGTTGAATATGACAAACAAGAGAAACCTGATCCTGAAGATTCTTTGTGAGCCTCATGAACAAAAGTAGGCTAAATAATGCCCAAGATCTCCAGTTAACTGGCAGAAATTTCTGCAAGAAAGCTTAAAAAAAAAAATCCATCTGTTCAATGCACACATGCCACGGCTCACTCAGATAGCTTGTAGCACTGTCTTGCATATGCAAATATGTTTTGCCTGGAAATCTATTTGGAGTTGCTCGAAGGAATCCAGAATGGCCCTCCTTCTGTCTCCCCTCGCCGGCTCACGCGGGGGCTTCCTTTGCCGTCTAGCTCCTCTCACGTGGAAAACATTTACCAGCTCCACATGCACAGACATACAGTCAGTGTGGAACCGCCTTGCTTAAACCACCAAGGGCCAATATGCAGATCTCACGGGCCCACGCTGGCAGCAGTGTCCGTAAGCAGGACAAGGAGCCCTGCAACTGTTTGCTGAGTTGGATAATACATGTAATACAGGGACACAGAAGGAATAATTATCCACTCTTTGAAGAGGCCAATAACTGTGTCCTTCTATTAAAGACTTGAAGTCCTAGTGCAGAAACAGAGGAGTTTGTAGCTCTAGAACACAACCTGCCTGCAAAAACAGTCTTGTGTGTGTGTGAGAGAGAGAGAGAGAGCTGTGAAGCCAGGCTTGGGCAGATGGTCCACAAAGGTGTTACCACACAGTGAGTGGGCACTGCGATTAATGCAGTGCAACATCCAAGAAGGTGGAACATTTGGCTACTGACCTGGAGTCAGAACTCACTGGCCCTGCCTTCTTATTTAGCTGCTGCGAGAGAGCCGACGGGTGATTTGGACGGAATAAACACACACGGAACACAGCGCTTTCCCACCCTCAAGGGAGCCTGCGTGAATGGGCTGCATGCTGGAAACTTCCTCTCTTGTCTCTGCAAAGAGGTTGCGATGGCGTTGCAGGCAGGGAAGATGCGTGCACAGAGCTACGGAGATGAACAGAAGCAACACACAGGAACCTAGGGTGTTACACTTGGATGGAAGACATCTGACCTTGAGCTTACTCTCAGATGCCTTTGTTAGTGAAGCAACTCTTTATGCAAGTTACGTGTAGCACATCCATCTTATGTTTGTTTATGATGGTCTGGAAAAAAGAGAAAATATAGAACCAAATCAACAAACAAATGCTAAAAATGAAGGAGCATTAAATGATTTCTCTTTCATTCAAGTCTTACAAAATGGTCTTCTGACAAATTACATTTGATAAGTGGTGTAAAGACATTACAAAATAAATTGAAATGGCAATATAACAGTAAATTTGTATTAATAGAAGCTTTGTAGAAGCTTCGAGTTCCATCCCTCTGTTTTAATGAATTATATATAGTTAAAGAATCTATTATTAATTCCTAAATTTAAAAATAAGATACATCTCATAACTCCCCTGATTTCAACAAAAATAGTTAGAACATTTTAAAAGTAAAATGTTCTTTTTAATTACAAACAATATTAGTTATGCATATAGAAAGATTTTATTTCACACCCAAAATCATTGTTACATCAGCTGAAACATGGAAAATTCATGAGCGAGCACGTTAACCAAAGGCAACATTACGGCAATGGATTTTGAACATGATAATTGCTATTTGTCTCCAAGTGCAGTTCAATCATTAATCTGTGGTAGAAATAATCCATCCCAGTTTGCTGTTCTAATACCTCATTTATATTTTCATCATTAATCACTGGACAAACAGATTGCAAAAACAAATGTGGCCAATTTGTTAAAGCATAAGAGCAGATTTTTGAAAATGGTTTGTTTTTGTTACAAAGTGCAACATTTTGCCTGAAAAAAAACTGAAGACATTTTTAGTTTTAGTTACTTGCCTGTTTTATTTACTGAGATAAATGGATAGCTGCATTGCCATCATCAGCTCAAGTCTATTGTGATTTAATGTAAGCTAATATCTTTGACATTTTCATCTGTAAATTAAATAAACTGATTTGATTTGTTGCATTTTTTACTTAACATTTAATCAGTTATTTGTGGTTAATAAGCATTATTATTCCAAATCACATCAGTGGATGCACGTATGATAAAATTTCTGTTTGATGTGAACCAGTACAGGCTGCCACCCTATGGATACATCTGGCACGTCAACGTCTCGTGCTTGATCTTTCACAGTTTGCTCTCACAACAGTGAAAGGATGATGCTTTGAGATGCAATGAAGAATATTAGGGCTTTAAATCAAGTAAAATAAAACCTGAATAACTGGGATCAGAAACCGAGTTACCATGTAGCATAATATTTGAGTGATGTAATCGACATCTGTGCACAACAAAGTATCGACATTTGTTGCCAACACATTTCCTTGCTGAAAACAGCCTTAGGCTACTCTGTACCATATAGTTAGAGGAAATTATTATTAAACATCCTAAACTCTCCTTTGTTCTACTTTTGGTCTTTTAGGAAGAGCAGTTGAAGGCTTCTAACAGAAAACGACACAGAATCTAAAAATGACAATGACACATATCAGTATCAGTCCAGCACAGATCTCTAAAGCAACATCCCCCTCAGCATCCGACTCCACTCCTAGTCAGTCATCATCCACCACCATCACATTCCCGTTCGCCTCATATTCAATAGCGGCCCAGTCAAAGATGTTTCCCTTGGGGACCTTGGGGACCTTGTGCCCATAGTGCCAGGCCTGGATCATGCTTCTGGAGAGCACAAAGTCCCACATGTTCAGATCAGTCACCTCCCCTACAAAGCTCTGCACAGCCTCTAACCCCCCTAGGTGTTTGTCTGGGTCCTGCCCCAGGAGGACGGTGCCTTTTGGACGGATGGTGTGCCCAGGTTTGTAGACTTGGTAGGCGCTGCGCTTTCCTTCCACCCAGAAAGCGGTGAGGCCGGTGCGAGACTCCCAGGTCAGGCAAAGGCTGGTGCGGAAGGTGGTGAGGGGCGGCAGGTGAAAGAAGGCGCCGTCACCGCTCATGTAAAAGGAGATGCGTCCATCTTTCTCACGCCATATGTTGAGTTCGTCATAGTCGGCTGTGCGGTAGGCAAACAGGATGATTTGACGTTCTTCAGGCAGCTCGGTGGCCACCCGCATGCAAAGGGTGAAGGACCTCAGACCCATCTCCTTCTGTGGGATCAGGGCCACGTAGCTGAAGTCTGTCTCATAAGGGAAGACGAGGACTTTCTCACTCAGACCCACTGGAGCAACACAAACAAGAAAGCAACAATCATTAAGACACCAAATCTTGATCAGTGTGTGAAAAACACACTTCTGAAACTGAAATGTGTGCACAAACTCAAGTTGCTTTTTTTTTCTAATTAAATTCTATTCCTGATGTCATACCTTGGGTGGCTAAGGAGACACTTGAAGACAGACACAAGGCACCAAGCAGAACCATGGCAAACATCTGCAAACACACACAGGACATTAGCAGCCATTATCTGACAACAACCCCAAAGTGATAGCACTTACTGACCTTCAGTCACATCACTAGGTATAAAGATACAAGAGAAAACACCTTTTCTTACCATCCTGATGTGAGGTTGTTTTTCCTGTGTTGCCAACTCAGTCCCACTTGCCAATAACCCATGCACAGTCCTCTTCCCTCCTTGCACAGGGCATGAGGGCATGTCAGCTGTTTGGTGGGTGTTCTGACAATAGGCCTGGTGTGTGAGGGCTGAGTGACTCTGTCCTGTCAGTGTGACTGAGGCGCACACACACCATTTCATTTATACTAACCAGCCACTTTATTAGATACACCTCTACATTGTATGCAATATTTCATCCTTGACATGTTTGTTCAGCTCAAAATGTTTCGGTTTTTGGTGAAACTGTCATAAACGTATAAATAAATTCAATTATATGTTTATTATTCAGCTCACAGTTAAAGACGGTGTTGTACTGGACTACATTATATTCAGAGGTGTTCCTAATATTCTGACCCTCTCATTATGTAGCTGGGACAAAAACCTAGAGACACCCCAACAAATGGAAAGTTCACAGTTTAATGGGGACAAATGAAAAGTGAACCAGGCATTTATGCTATCAACATATCTACATTTAATACAGTTTCTCAAGGGGAAAAAAGAACCCTATTTTGTCAAGAGATAAAATACACAAGCAAATTATTTACACTGCCTGCACCCCGACACAAACCACACACAGGCCTAATTCACCACAGACACACACTCAGCAGAAAAACCTATAAAGCACTAGCACTGAAGTGACAGTTTTAGAAAGAATGTCAGTGAACCAGCATGCCGACAACGCAGACTGAGGTATGGATGAGGTGATCAGAACTCTTCCAGCATTTCTAACACAAAGGAGGTTGGTGCGGCGATGCTAGTGAACCTGAAATCTTGGTAACTGGATTTTCCAAAAATTTACTTTCTCACTAATGATTGGTTTACATAAGCTGTTGCAGCCACTTTCCTTAAAACTGTGAGGAGACGGTGCATAAAGTTAAAAGCAAAAAGGCGAGGAAGGTGACAGCCAATGCTCTTGTCTTTGCAACGGAAGAGAAACTGTAGTCATAGTTGATCTGAGCGTTCCAGGCAACAACACAAGTCAAACGCAATGACAGAACGCATGTTTGTTTCAGTGAACAATGAAGACAGCGCAATCCGTTTTTCAAAGCTGAATCAACCCAAACAACGGATGTCACCTATCAAAATTCAAACATTTCAATATTTTCAGTTCCAGCAATGTGAAAACGTATTTTTTTTTGTATGCAGCGGCGCATTCCCTTCATCCAGTATCCAGTTGAAGACCGCTATTCATGAAAACGTTACAAAGATTTTTGAATTACTGTAGGTTGAGCCTAAACCTAAAGAGAATATTATGCATACATTCAACTCATTTCAACTGTATAATGGGGTGTGATTGATATGGGAAAGAAAAACCTAACAATCTACTGAAAATCTGACAGTATGGTGGCACGGTAGGTGTGGAGCGCCACCTGGAGGTCACTTACCAGTGACTCTTTTAAATTAGCATCATGTAAAACTTGCATACAAACCTGTTCAGAATAGTGATTTGGCATTTTAGTTACCACTTTTGTAAATGTACATTATGAAATGGGCAAATGTTCCATTCTCAAAAGAAATAAATGACTATGAAATACTGCGGTAAATGACACAAAATGCCAGTCTTAATGAATTCTGCCACCAAAATGTAAATTTTTTAGTTTTGTTTGTTATATAGATGGTACTCGTGAAAAATTGGGTGTGCAATGCTGATACTTTCCAAGGATTGTGGCACTCAGAGAAAGAGAAAGACAGAGAGAGAGCAGGAAGGGAGCAAGAGAGACCTGAGAATGTGGCCCCTTAGTTTGAGTTAAGAAAGGAGTCGGGCTTGAAAGACCAGAAACAGCATGACAGAGAAGAAGAAAGAGAGAATGTATGGGAAGAGGGGAATGAAGAGGGAAGCAGCAGGCCATGGATACCCAGCCTCAGAAAGTCAGAGTGGGACGTTTGACAGCAAAGATAAAATGTGGGAAGAAAGAGGCAGACCGAGATACAAGGCTCCCATTTGGTAGTCCATTATGTGGCTTTTCTGGCTTGTGTAAAGTACATATCCAGGCAAGGGGTGATCTGTTCTCTAAAGTCTTGTGTTGTCCAGACTTTATCTTAAGAATTAGGATATGTAGACAAATGGGCAGTGGGCGTCCTTTCAGTAGTCCTCTACCCAGCCGTTCTCCTGGATGAAGGCGTCGATGACTTCCTTCATGGCCAGGTTTGGAATCAGCTGGTCCTGGGTCAGGGGACTCCTAGTGACAGGATCAAAATGGCCCACCCGCTGCACAGAGAGCATATCAGAAGCTGGCATTAGCATCTCTGGTTGAATTTTAATCATAGTATAAGCAAGTAAAAATGTATGAGTATCATGTGACAGGAGTTTAAGAAGGACTTCAAAAACTAGTGGACATAAGCAAAATGAAACTCGAGCCATGAGCTGGTCTACATGCAGCTGATAACAGTTTACCTGTAGGTGCTCTTCAATGTCCTTGCGATCATAGGTGATTCCACTAGGTGTGATGCAGGGCTCCCTCATCAGCTCAAAACTGATTTTCCCACACAGGTAATCTGGAATTTCCCGCTTCTAAACAGACAACAAAACACAGCAATGTCATGCTAAGACATAAGTCCTTTTCAGATATGCACCGGAAACCTGAAATCATCTAGACATTGCCCAGAGGAGCTGTATGTGAGAACGCAAATGTCTGAGTCAGCTGACCCAGACATTAGGCAGACTTTACTCTGCCAAAGTAAATGTAATGTCCGAGTAAGGCAATGTAAGAAAACAGCAGCGTATGCTCCAGAGTCTTCACAGTGAGATAGTGGGTCTGCTGGTGACATCCTATCATGTGACTTGGGTGAAACTGGAAGAATACAAACATCTGATGGTGAAGAACAATGATCATTTACAACGACGATGGCAAAAGAAATATCTAATTGGAGGAGGCACAACGAGATTCTGGAACTACCGCCGTTGTCAGTCGGCGCCAGAATCATCAGACAATTTTAAGGAACAGCAAGAGACTCAGTGGCTTATGACCAAATTACAAACGACATAACCGCGTCATGTCCCGCCTCTTTGCCACTTTACCCAGGCACTCACCTCTTGCATAAACCAAACAGAGTATTTCCAGTAGGTGAGAATGTGTCTGACACAGACCGTTGTGTGCTACATGTGTGAAAGGGCAACTCTGGGCCTGATTTTTCGGACATAGTCCAGAGTTCATGTGTGAAAACAGCTATATGGATGTAATATTAGAATTTCTTCTATAATGCTATAACATAGCTTAAATGTTGCCATTTCCTAATCTTACAGGGTTCACTGGAGTTTAATGGCAATCAAAGGATTTCCCAGCTCTACATTGAACCTCTGTCTCTCAAACCTTCTAACACATACAGAAGAGAAGCACTCTGCTCGTAGTCTGCACCGTGTCATTTTGACTGGCAATTACATGAGAACTACCTTGGTTGAGTCAACAGCTATGTATAGCGCGGATAATTAATCACTACAAGCATTGGCAAACAAACTGTGACAGTTACCATATGAACAGCTTGGGCTGAAAATAAGACAGAGAAATAAAGTTAAGATGTGCCTACATATCTGTACAAAAATCTTAAAGTATGTGTGTGTGTGAGAGAGAGAGTCTATTTCGGTTGTTGCTATGTCAACGAGTAAAGAAGACAGTGGTAGGCGTACTGTATGTGAGGATGTATTCCTGTGGGTGATGGTGATCAGTGTGTGTGCCTGTTTGTTAGCCTAGTAATGGACTGGTGCCCTGTTCAGGATGTTTCCCTGCTTTCTGTGCAGTGCATGATGGGATGACCTCTTCTCCTCTTGTAACAGGAATAAATGGGTACAGCAAATGACAAAAAAATTATTTACTCACTTTTCTTTTCTCATCCACTTGAGAGAAGAGCTCATCCATGTCCATTAGATACTTGTCCTACGTAGGTCACATTAAAGGTAACCAAACTGTTATATATTACTGAAATATTCAAACATATTCATGAATATTTTAGTGCATATGAAAATGTATAATTACTATATTTGATCCTACAACTAAGTAAATCCAAACATATGTAAAAACATACATGTTTTGATGCAATCTTGGCAGCATCACCTCCATTTTGATTGTCATCCTGCTTCTCTTTGTATTCTTCTAGTTCTCTGCATAATATACATACAAAGTTGTTATAACTTCCCACTGTATCCAGATCATAATAGTGAAACCCACATGACAGAGTCATTTCTGTGATTTGCAATGTTCAACAAGAGATGATGCCCAGGTAAACATCCAGGATCTTTGTATTTGACCCTGCTTCCCAGTCTCACCTTTCCTTCTCAGCCAGTATGAGCTTGGTCAAATAAGCATGCAAATCGTTTTCCTGGTTGATGCGCTTCTCCTCAATGCTGTTCCAGCGTTTCTTCTTGGCTATGCGCAAGGCGCTGGGGATGTCATCTCCAAAATTAAGTCTCTGCTCTTTTGCAAGGTTATAAGCTGTAAAGCACAAACAAGACCATTGCAGTGATGCTGTTTACCATTAAAATGACTCCTTAAGCTTTCTTTTCTTCTTGCATCTCTTGTTCAATTAACAATATGTCACTGATAGATAAAACTTTCCATACCTTTCACTGAACAATGTTATTATTACAGTGACAGAATCCCTGACAAAGCATAATATAAAATAACATCCCTGCAAACATATGCTGAGCCCACAGAGCTCCTCAGAGTAGAAGAGCTGATATCAGAGCAACATCAATTTGATTAGTGCAATCAGCACAGGGCTCTCTGCCATTGTCATGCTGCTGCAGCTTCACATGGCAGAGAGCCCTGTGCTGATCCTAGAATCAGTTTACAGCTGATTCTAGGATCAGCACTTCAGTTCTGAGCCCACTGAGAGCAGGAAAGGGAGAAAGATGTAGTTTTAAAAGAAGTAAACCCAATGACTTAAATATAAAGGAGAAAATGCATGAGTAGCATTGTGCAATATATGAGCAAGCTTCTTTCACTATGGCAAAATGTTGCAAAAGTTTCACCAGTTTGTTCTGACCTTTCTGCAGGTTGCCGATGGCCTCGTCATAGTTCTCCAGCTCCAGATGACACTGACCCAAGAAGAAGTGGGCCTTGACTGACTGGCTGTCCAGCTCCAGCGCGTGCTTACAGTCTGCCAGAGCCTTGTCATGCTGCTGCAACTTGACATGGCAGAGAGCCCTGTTGGTGTAATATACTGCCACCGATGGATTACGGTTCTGGAAGACAGAACATACCAGACAATGCACATGCACAGTAACATCACAGCACTCTAGGCTTCCCAAGCACATTCAGGGGAAATTTAACCCTTGCCATTTTTCTTAAAAAAGGGCTGTGCTATGTTTTGATGCGTTTTAAATAAGATGATGTAGTTCCACCATTGGTACTATTTCCTTCACAATGGCAGTTACTCACAATGGCTTTGCTGTAGCATGTAGCAGCCTCCTGGTACTTGCGGCAGAGGAACAGCCGGTTCCCCTGTTCCTTCAGCTCCTGCGCGGTGGAACTCTTCTCCGGGCTGCCAGCCATCTTCTCCACCGGCTCCGCGGGGCCTGCCTCGCCCTGCTTCCCTATCCTGTTCCCCGTGTCTTCGGCTGACTAATTGACAGGTTCAAGAATGCCCTGTCCCTCCTGGATCTGACGTACTACCATTAGAGACAATGCATGTGAAGTTAACTAAACATTCACGACGTGCCTTCACTGCAATGCGCCTTCAGTGTCTTGGGCGAATTCGGGGCAGTCCTTGATGGCACCCAAATGCATTCGTTTAAATCGCTGACTGTGCACACAGTTCAAAAACACAGTGAGGTGGCTAGACCGCCGCTAAATTAACTATTCATGTGACGGATATCAGTAGTGAGCAGCACATCTAGTTAGCTAGCTAGCCATCAGAAAACATTACACACTAACGATCCCTACCACTACTGCAAGGCTTATAACTGTGAGGTTATACCACTTGTAATAGTTGTTAAAGATTGTGAACAAGTAACGTTAATGTAACAAACATTATTAACGTTTGTTCCACTAACACTTTAGGTGCAGCTGTTGCACTAACAGGATGACAATGTCGCTAACTCTAGTTAACGTTAACAGCAAAGAAGAGATCGGTCATCATGTTAGCTAGTTAGCTAAGCTAACATAGAAAGGTATGTTGTCGACTTAACGCCTGCTAAAACATTTTTGCCCACTCACTTTTATTAATCATAGTCGCAACATTATTCGCTTAATCGGCAAGTGATTGACAATTTGGACTGTGGCTTTTACGGACCGGAAAAGATCATCATGGCTTTTATCATAACATTTATCTTACCTTAACGCCGCTAAGCAACCTAAGAAATCCGAAATTACCCAATGCTAGGTTAGCTTGTTTGCTAAACAACCGCTTGCCTTCTTTTTTGCCATTTCCATTTATATAAGGGCTTGCCTCTGAGATTCGGTCCTTACCTCTTAGAAGGAATCTTGCATTCAGGTGAAACCGAATTTATATAATTTGATATCAAATCTTAATCGATTTTTGTCA
Organism: Monopterus albus; assembly: GCF_001952655.1. Classification (NCBI taxonomy): domain Eukaryota; kingdom Metazoa; phylum Chordata; class Actinopteri; order Synbranchiformes; family Synbranchidae; genus Monopterus; species Monopterus albus. The sequence goes on from NW_018127956.1 coordinate 977,086, forward strand.
TGACAGGTTGTTGTTATTTTGACGTCAAGCGCTTACGCGTAGTCGACGGAAGCCGAAAAGACGCTGTCTCAGAATCAAAGGCAAAGCGTCTCTCGCCAGCTAAGTGAATATTCCATTTCCCCCATGAGACTAAATTAGTCAGCTAAAAATACTACCTTAGCTGATAGATTGTACTTGTTATGTACAGCCCACACTGCTTCCAGTTCATCTAGTCTAGTCTCCTGTGTGATGGAAAAAGCAGCACAACAAAGTAACTGCCAGCAGATGGCGCTCTATAATCAAGGTTTAATCCAAACTACGAAATACAAAGATAGATAGATAGATAGATAGATAGATAGATAGATAGATAGATAGATAGATAGATCATGTATGGTGGAATATGTGATATGTCATAGATAACATTTTCTAGCTTGTAAATTCAGCCCTTCACACAACAAAAAGAGCTTCCACCACACACAGACAGCGATGACCCCCTGAGGTCTTTAATAATCGGAATATTCAAGTTCAGCCACAGAGGGATTAGTAAAACTATGACTATGGACAGGGCCATCCAGGCCTGTTTGGTGGCTCTGCTCAGAGATCAGTGAAGATTAAGGCACATCCCCTGAGCAAACACACTGATAATTGTGTGAAGGGGCCACTGAGCTGTAGACCTACCAGTGCTGTGTGTCCCCAGCTGTGTTTACATCTCTCTGCCTCCAGAACACCAATTCACAAATATGAGGTTTTACACACAGACTGATGAGGACTAGATTCAAAGATGAAAAACTGTGATCAGTGACATATTCTGGCAACACCAAGAAATCATTAAATAACATATAGGATACACATTTGTCCATGTAATTTAGTAGGGAAGTGAAAGATATATTTTGTGCCAAGTATTTACATATTTGGTATTATCCACACACTATAACTGCAGAATAATAACCTTGCTCACTTAATTTTAGTTCCTGCTCTTTGTGGAAACCCGTGCACGATTGTGTGCAATCACTCTCTTGCTACAAAGCACTGTATATTCTTGCAAAAAAAATCATTTTCTTGGCTCAAAATGCCTAATTGCACACTTTGAATTTAGAAAAAAATCCATATTTTCAGCTTGAAAACACATTATTATATACGTACCAAATAAGACACAAAACAATCACAAAGCGGTGCAAGACTACCAAAAAGAGATGTAGAACAACTATAAAGACACACATGGTCTTATGTAGGAGGGATGGGGCCTTGTCTGTGTCCAGGGGCCCATTTACTCCTAATCCATCAATACCCATGACTGTGACAAGCTCAGTGGAGGTGTTGTCTAATGTCATATAACTGTTTGTTATGGATATGAGTAAAGTTAAATATGCCTATGAGCAAAAAGAAAGCTTTCCATATCATTTCAGTATATTTCCCTGCCACAGAAATCTATAAATGCAAAGCAGCATACAAATATTATGTGAAGAAACCCAACTAGCAGAAACTGGGAGTAACTGGATGGATTAGGTGATTGTTTGCAAATGAATAGTAACAGAATAGAAACTCCACAGTGTGATTTTTCATATGAATGCCTGAAGTACCCTTTGCTTACATTTAAACTGCATTTCCTTCACTCACAAGCTGCCTGCCCACTTCTCCTGTGGATCCTAACCGTCTCCTCCACCATCCCCCCATCAAACCCAACTGCTGCCTGCTGTACCAGCTGGCTGAGCTTCCAGTCACCTTGGTAACAAGACCAGGAAGTTGCCCAGCTCTTCTGGCACAGATAAAAAGCTGCCACTTCCTGATTGATTCTGGTCTTTCTTTCTGCTCATGTAGTCGTTTTTCCATTTGGCATCGGTCTCCACCATTCAGCGCCAAAGCGGCTGAAAAGAGAAAAAAGGGTGAACACACTCTCCTTAGCGTTAAGGGTTAACCTCAGGTTCAAATGATTAAAACAAAAGCAGTATTTATCCACAAGGGTGGCCCTTTGTTCAGTGGGTTTGCTCATTTTGAGAAGGGGAAAGGCTCATAGACTTATTGCAGTTTGTTCAAGTTGTTGCAAACATGTACAAAAAACAAAAGACCAGTTCCACTATCTTAACTGAAATGAAAATGCAAGTATTGATCACTTATTTGTCAAAAACTATTTGCAAATAGATTCTTTTACAGGCTCCTCTATACCCAAACACATACACCTGTCTATATACTCTAATCAACCATCACAGCTTGATACTGAAAACTGTATTCACACACAAGCTCAGCTGTCAATCAGCAGTTTCCCTCTTTACATCCACCAACTCCTCTCTATAACAAATTCCTTTGCCAGAACACAAATGGCGGTATTTAAAGCTGCTCTCTGCATTCATACAAGGTTTACACAGGTGGGTCTGCATACACAAAGCTTAGACTTGTACACTACCAGTCAATAGGTTGGACACACTATCCCATAATTTACCGTTACATTGAATGTTACTAATGAAATGAGACATTTGCATAGGTTTGCAATGATTAAACGCTGGTGTTCTGTTCACACTGGTGGTGTTCGCAGGTGTCCTGCACCCACATCATTTTTTTGGCTTTGCAACTCAACATAAAACCTTGTGTTCTGTTCACACTGGTGGTGTTTGCGGGTGTCCTGCACCCACATCATTTTTTGGCTTTGCAACTCAACATAAAAGAACTTTATCTAAAACAGTGTAACATGTTTACATTTGCCCTTTACCTTTGTTAGATTACATAAAGGTTAAAACTGTGTTATGCTAATATTTTTGTTAGATGATCAGGGAAAAAAAATTACAAAGCAAGATTTTTCACAACTGCTGATTACAAACAAAGCAAGATTTTTCACAACTGCTGATTTTTATTTGAACCTCAGTCATTTCAAACATTCAGGACAGTTTGCACAGCACAAGCTGAACACAACTATTTTGGTCTACACAACACAGCCCCATTGAACACAGACAAACCTATACATCACATGATCTGTGGTTTTTGGCCATAGATTTTCCCATCCCTGTGCAGTGTACTCATCAGAACATTCTTGCCTTTCTTTGGCACATACAAACCTATACATCACATGAGGGGCAGAGTCTTCTTGAGTGTGTGTTGCATATGTACGTCTTGCACTTGATGCAAGTACTGTATATTGTGTTTTTCTGTCCTTCTTGGGTCCACACACACTCCATAGCGCTTCTGTTGCCTGGTGCTGGCCGCAACCTAGAATAATGAAAAGATAAGAAATTATACTTAGCACCTAGTTTCGCTCTCTCCCAAAGCAGGAGTGTCACACAGTATACTGCAACAGCATCACACACTTACCTCAGGTGCTACAGATGGTCGTTGCACAGAAGGTGTAGCTGGATGAGTGATATTCAATGTCAGCCTCTTCTTCAAGTCACTGTCAGACTCAGAATTGTTATCCTCATCTTCTGAAACTTCTTCCTGTACTTCATCAGAACCTTGTGTCTCTTGCAAAATCAATTCCAAGGCCCTCTGAACAGAATCTTTTTGCCATTGTTATGTTTGCACGCTACCAGAAGTAGCATGACAGAAAAGGCAGACTGATGGCTGACTTCAGTTTAAGCTGGTCATTTATTTTAAGTGCTATACAAGATAATGAGTGCGAGTACATAGACAAATAACACTGAATAGAATTAATTGCGATATTGAGAAGATGTAAGAAACAATATTACGCTAAAGTATTAGAGGATAATATAAATAACATGAGAGGTACTTGGAATATATTAAATAAATTGATTAGAAACAGTACCAGCATGAGTAACTACCCTCAATATTTCATGGACAATGACACACCGGTCAATAGATTGGGGGATGTAGTAGATAAGTTTAATAAGTTTTTTGTCAATGTTGGTCCTGGTTTAGCAAGAAGCATTTGTACAGATGATACATCCGTCACTATAAATAATAATACAATTGAAAGGAACATGAGTTCTATGTTTTTGAAGCCCATAGTTGAAAAGGAAATTATAGAGATAGTGAATAAATGTGGTAACAAAACATCTAGTGATAGTGATGGTATCACTATGACAACTGTTAAATGGGTAATTGAGGGGATATGCAAACCATTAACCCATATTTTTAACATGTCGTTTCGACTTGGGCAGTTCCCCAATAATATGAAAATAGCAAAGGTTATTCCACTGTATAAATCTGGTGATAAGCACAACTTCACAAATTATAGACCGGTTTCTCTGTTGTCACAATTTTCAAAAATCTTGGAAAAACTCTTTATTAACAGATTAGATTCATTTATTAATAATCATAAAATCCTCTCTAATTGCCAATATGGTTTTAGGTAAAACCGGTAGACATCTTTGGCCATTACCGACCTGATAGAGGACATTACAAGT